>NC_138742.1:7265761-7524761 GCF_965113295.1 Leuciscus leuciscus
AGATTACACGAACTGAACCAAAAAATCTGATTTTGTCTTTAATCAGCACGTTCAGAGAAATGCAAATAAACACGATCACATACACTGATGAACAAACAAACTCACGTCACTAACACACTTCAGATGTCATAATCTCTATCGACTATTACAATGTAGTTGATCAGTCGATGTTTATGTAATGATTAGATTGAGATTGATAGATTTAGAAAACAGGGTGTTGTTGGATGAAGCAAGAGGAGTTCTGCTGTATCTCAAGTCAATGACCGCATCTACGCTGTCAAACAATCAACATTTTTTTTCACTGATTTCTGGCACAAATCAGATCTTGAACCAAAGGACAGAGAAACGCATTGAGATTGGGGTTATTCAGGTTTAAAGTTGAACGGACAATATTGCAAACACTGCAATAAAAATCTTAATGATTATATATTTTTTTTGGTCTTATTGTCCAGTTAGCATATGAAACAAAAGAAATCCAATTGAGTTGCAACATTGCATAAGACTTATTTTTTTATAGATTGTATCTTTAATATGACTGTATTTGTCCAACCACACTGGCTTTTTTAATAAATAACATAAATGAAAAATGTAAAACTATATATATATATATATAATTACACACACACATATATATATATATATATATATATATATATATATATATATAATTACATATATATATTAATATAAATGACAGTTTAATTTTATAGATATAGATTTATAGATATTTTAATTTTCATACATTATTGTATCAGATAGCTTAATCTTGTTTTAAGTTTTTTTTATAGATATTTTTACTGTAAAAAGACTAATTAAGAATCCATTAAGAGGTGATTTTCTTTCTGTTTAAGCATCAATGCACACAATAATGCATCAAATTACTGCATTTGATATTTTATGCTTTGCACATCATCAAACATCATTAGCGCAACATGCTCTTGAAGTAATATATTTATTCATAGAGATTTTAATAAAAAGTATGCAAGCGGTACAAAGTTTCAGACTTATTTTTTTGATCATAGTCAAATCTGTGAGGGGGAAAAAATTATATATACAGTACAGGCCAAAAGTTTGGAAACATTACTATTTTTAATGTTTTTGAAAGAAGTTTCTTCTGCTCATCAAGCCTGCATTTATTTGATCAAAAATACAGAAAAAAAATGTAATATTGTGATATATTATTACAATTTAAAATAATTGGTTTTCAATTTATTATACTTTAAATTACCATTTATTTCTGTGATGCAAAGCTGAATTTTCAGGATCATTACTCTAGTCTTCAGTGTCACATGTGACATCCAGTCTATCACATGATCCTTTAGAAATCATTCTAATATGATGATTCATTATGAGTGTGGGAAACAGTTCTGCTGCCTAATATATTTGATGAATAAAAGGTTAAAAAGAACTGCATTTATTCAAAAAAAAAAAAAAAAAATTCTAATAATATAAATCTTCTTTACTATCACTTTTGATCAATTTAACACATCCTTGCTGAATAAAAGAAAAGAAAAAAATTACTGACCCCAAATTACTGACCAGTAGTGTATATTGTTGTTACAAAAGATTTCTATTTTTAAAACATTTGCTTCTTTTTTTTTTTTTTTTTTACTTTTTATTCATCAAAGTATCCTAAAAAAGTATCACAGGTTATGAAAAAATATTAAGCAGCAGAACTGTTTCCAACTTTGATAATGAATCATCATATTAGAATGATTTCTAAAGGATCATGTGACAGACTGGAGTAATGATCCTGAAAATTCAGCTTTGCATCACAGAAATAAATGATAATTTCAAGTATAATAAATTGAAAACCAATCATTTTAAATTGTAATAATATATCACAATATTATATTTTTTTTTTTTTTCTGTATTTTTGATCAAATAAATGCAGGCTTGATGAGCAGAAGAAACTTCTTTCAAAAACATAAAAAATAGTAATGTTTCCAAACTTTTGGCCTGTACTGTATATATATATATATATATATATATATATATATATCTTTTTATTTATTTTTTATATTGCAGGTGTTTTTGAGCTGTCAAACCTAAAGAATAATTGCGGAAATGATCTTTCTCTGCTGGAATTGTCAAAAAAAGATACAAGACTGTTTCTGTTTGGCATAAAAGGCATTTTTCTTGGCGTAGCTGCATAGAGACGCTAACAAAACCGACAGCGCCGATGATCTAAATGGGAAGTCCGGCTCTCCTTTGTGAATAAAAATAAAAATATCCTCATATAGAAGCCTCTATAACCTCTGATAATCAATATTTTATAGTTATAGTTCCCTGCCAAAATAAAGCAAAGCTACAATCCAAGCCATCCATCTTTTCCGACTTCTTAGCAGGGATGTGTTGCCGTCTGTTATTTGTGGCTAGCCCAAGAAAAATAAAAACCTCTTTGTTGCATTAAAAGTCCATTTGTGTTCAGGGCTGAGTGAACTGAGTTTAAAAGTCCAACAGCATTAAAGCAGAACCAGGAGTTGGCTTGAATGAAGCAGCTTCCCTGAAGCTCAAACAGTAGAGCGTTGGCGCTTGCAACGCCAAGGTCATGGGTTCGATTCCCAGGGAAACAAGAACTGATATGGATGTAAAAATGTGTACCGTGAAATGCAATGTAAGTCTCTTTGGATAAAAGCATCTGCCAAATGCATAAATGTAATTGTCATGACAGCAAACGCCGAGCGGTCACTGTGAAGGCACCAGAACAGCTGCGTCTAATACTGTCCTACAGTAACATTAAGAAAGAGAGCAGGAGATCTGCTTCGTTCTGCATAACAAGTCTGGGCTAAATAACAGCTGTCGTGAAACCGAGGTCGCCTCATCTGTCTGTTTTTACGGGACACCCAAGGACACCGTTCACAATACAGGTCATCTGCGCCTTCATCGATGCTTCAGCCCGGCTTATCAAAACCATTACATATCCTTTCTCCTCAAAATGTACACAAATTAAATCACATGTGTTGGGACAGCTGGTTGGTGAGGCAATAGTGAGACGCTTATTGGTGTCAGAGGTTCTGATACACACCAGCAGGCGGTCAAAACGCGGCTCAACAACACCGTTTCACCTCGTTTCACCTGCCATCACGTTTATGATCAGTTTTTAACCATTAAACATATACAGAAATGTTTTTGAAAGGAGTCTCTTCTGCTCACCAAGCCTGCATTCATTTGATTCAAAAAGTAAAAACAGTAATGTTGTGAAATATTATTACAATTTAAAATAAGTGTTTTCTATTTGAACATTTTCCCAAATGTAATTTATGATGCAAAGCTGAATATGAATTTTCAGCATCATCACTCCAGTCTTCAGTGTCACATGATCCTTCAGAAATCATCGATTTGGTGAAACATTTCTGATTCAAACGTGATGCATTTTTTTTTTTTTGGGGGATTCTTTGAAGAATAGAAAGTTCAACAGCATTTATTTGAAATATAATTTTTTTTTAACATTGAAAATGACTTTACTATAATTTTTGCTCAATTTATTGCATACTTGCTGTATAAAAGTATTAATTTCTTTCAAAGTCAAGGCACATATGAGGTATAACTAAAGTCTTGTGTTGTTTGTTACTGCCAAACAGCATAAAATACGGTTCAAATTTCAATCAAGTTTCTGTTTGTTCTGGTTTTGCTCTCAAATTTCATATTTGGGTTTTGGTCATAGTTTCAGAGGGTTTTGTTTTGGCTTTCTGGATGGCAGTTTTTCATATTCTTCAACTTTTTTAACTTTTGTGCTCATGGTTGAGATTATTCTTAATATGATGTTTGGCAAACAATTGGTATGCTTACAACTGTAAGAGTGAAATAAATTATTATTATGATTTTTTTTTTATTCAGTTGTTTACTTGAGGAATATTGGTAGCACTTTATTTTACAGTCCTTTTCCACATGCACATACTATGTACTTATTATAGTAATTACAATAACTGGGTAATAACTAGGTACTACCCCTAAACCTATAACCTTAACCCATAGTTACCTCATATTAACCAGTACTTTCATAGGTAAGTACACTGTAAGTACACATAAGTGCATGTACTGTAAAATAAAGGAAAATGCAACCGGAATATTGAAGTCATTCACCAAACAATATCTTGCAGTGTCTTGAAGCCTGTTTTAAAGTGTGTGTTTGAGCTGGAAGGTGCACTTTGGTCTGTTTTTGATGATGCCCTTTTTTTCTGAATCTGAATAAAACTTTTATGGAACAAAATGCTCAGACATGAACATGCTCAGATGTGAGATTTCACATGCATTTCTTGTAATCTTATTACTGAATTGCTTGTATTCACTGCAGGTTTCAATACTCATCTGGTGGGTGAAATAAAAATAAATAAATAAATAAATAAAAAAGCGTTTAAAAAATGAAATGAAAAACATGCCTTTTTTGAGCAGTTTTGCATTTCACCAGCCAGATGAGTAGAATAGTGAAGATTTCTCAACAAGCCGTTGTGACAAGTGACAAAATTACAAAAAATGCCTGTGAAGTGTCACATTTGAACATGCATGTGTGCAGATTTTGCAGTGATTAAGGGAACATTTCAAAAAGGTACATGATGTCAAAAAGGTTAGCAACCTCTCGTGTAGAAAATGGGACAAATGAGAGATCGCAAAAGAGTAAAAACTACCCACAGGCCTTAGCCCTACATGAAAATACCTCTTTAGAATGAATGTCCATGCCAAATCTTGTGCAGGTTATTGTGTTAGTCTTGCTGGTTATGCTAAAGGGATAGTTCACCCAAAAATGAAAATGCTGTCAATCAGGCACCAATAGAAGTCAATGGTGCCCCACAACTGTTTGGTTACTCATATTCTTCAAAATATCTTTTTTTTTTTTTTTTTTTTTTTTTTTGCAGAACAAAGAAATTCATACAGGTTTGGAACAACTTGAGGGAGAGTAATTGATGACAGAATTAAAATGTTTGGGTGAACTATCACTTTTAGAAACTTGGAGGGAACATGAGCACACTAGTCCAAAACACTAAATATGCTGGTGATCACATGTAATGGTCCTTTCAGGGCAATTTAGTTTGATTATAACTCACATGAGAACCTTTAAGCTTTTCATAATTAAAGTTTGGTTCAGAAAATAATCGCTGATCTGCTAAAGCTTGACAAATAAAAGCATGTTTACATGAGCTGCAGGCGCCTGTTGACAACGGCCTCTTCTCTTTAGTAGGTCTATTATATTTATAACTAACCCATTTGAAGTCTTTTGGTTGACTGGTTTCTTTGGGCTCTGGCTGGTTGACAATAGCAGCTGGTGAGTCATCGACTCACGGCAGAGCGTTCCTGATGCGGTCCGGGCCAGAGCGAGTTGGATCTCACATCTGGTTCTGATGTTCCCGTCTACTTCACCCTGCAGACAGAACCGAATCTGGCTCAGGGGATGAGGAACGGCCCGGGGAGCCCATTACAATCCTCGCTGAACGTCAAACTCATTTTTAGTCTTCAGAACAACGGCCTTTGCTTTCTCCTCTCCCACATTTTCAGCTCAAGAAACAGGAGCCTGTTACACTGCGAAAATCCTCCAAATCCTTGAGAATCGGTCCAAAACCTGGTCCAGTGCAGGATAATTGGCCGGTTTTCATTTTTCCCCGTCTTTCCCTAAAACATCTAGTTCACAGTTTTTTCTATTCTGTCAATTCCACTTTCTCAATGAGCATGTCAGTTTAATGCAAAGCATCTTACAGGACATTTATTGCAGATTCAGTCTGCTTTGTTTTAGTGTCCAATTAACTAAAGACAGATTTTGCCGTGAAATAGAGCGTGAAAAATGATGCAACCAGGCCTAGTGACTTTGCTCCTCAATCACCTTTAAGTGCATGAAGACATGACACAGCACACATTTGTGCACCTTACATTTATGCATTTGGCAGACGCTTTTATCCAAAGCGACTTACATAGCATTTTCAAGTACACATTTACATTCTTATCAGTTCTTGCTTTCCCTGGGAATCGAACCCATGACCTTGGTGTTGCAAGCGCCAACGCTCTACTGTTTGAGTTACAGGAAAGCACCTTTTAAAAGTATCCAGTTTCCATTGTTTTTTTAATCTGAAATGGAATTGCATGAATTATTTTGATATAAACTAAACATTTTGGTTATTGTTAGGCTTCTGGATGTTCAAATATTGTCCATTAACATACTGTATATCAACTCCCAGACTGACGTTCTGAACTTTTATGAGATGACATTTTGCCACAAATTAATCATGATTATATAAGCTGTTGGGAAACCCAAACACTAAAACAAAGTACAATGCTATTTGGCTCTAAAAAGACATTACAGCATGACAGACTGTTGGTTGACGATGAAAGGACAAACTGTGAATCACCTTCATGAGTTACAGATTCAGCAGAGAAAGGATGAGCAAAAGGATCCAATGGGACCGAACTCAAAGCCACGCGAGCGCTCAATGTGTCCTGAGCAAACACTAACCGTTGGGCCGTAGCATTCATCATCCTAACTAAACATATATACCACAAAACTGAACATTTGACATTGAAAAATGACCTACATGGTAAAAAAAATAAAAATAAATGTTGCTGCCTTAAATTTTTTAGAACAATCAACTTGGATGTTTTAGTCATTTTAACATTTAAATTACATTAACTGACTTTAAAAATTAGTTTATAACATAAAGTTTAAAATTGCTTAACTTATTTTGATGCAATGTAAAAACAATAACTTATTGATCACATTTATTTATTTTTTACAGTGTGTTAGTCTGTACTGTATATCTATGACAAAGTCTGTCTTGTCAAGCATTATACTTACTATTCAATTCAATTATTATTTTTATTTTTTATTGTTACAGTTTTATTTGATTTATTTTGACTGTGTACAGCCAGAAATGCTTTGATACAAATGTACATTATTTATCATGCCACTTACAGTAAGCAAACTAAAACGAAATTGACAGAGAGAACAAATCTGCGTCTGAGGACGAAACGTGAAACGAACAACAAATGTGGTGTTAAATGTAAAACAGCTGTGCTAAACAGCTGGAAAATATGAAGATAAAAGACAAAAATACTAAAAGAGAGTATAATAAATAATATGCAATAGGATACTCTAATAAGCAAAGTACTGTATATTGTAATATTGAAATGCTTTTAGGATTAACACTACTTTAGGATTAACACTACTTCTCAAAAGTTTGGGGTTGGTAAGATTATTTAATGTTTTTCAATGTAGCCTCTTCTGCTCACTAAGTGCAAAAAAATACAGTAAAAACTGTAACATTGTGACCTATTTTTACAATTTATAAGAACTGTTTTGTATTTGAATATATTGCAAAGCATAATTTATTCCTGTGATCAAAGCATCATTACTCCAGTCTTCAGTGTCACATGATCCTTCAGAAATCATTCAAATATGATGATTTGATGATTAAGAAACAGTTGTGCTGCTTCATATTTTTGTGGAAACTGATACTTTTTTTCAAGATTCTTTAATGAATTAAAAAATGTAATTATAAGTAATTTGCAACATTGTAAATGTCTTCACTATCACTTTTGATCAATGTAATGAATCATTGCTGAATTAAAGATTTTTTTTTTCATCTTGCATGATTTACTTGTTTTAGCCAAATTCTAATTAAAACATTTCATAAATCCTTCAAAGTGAAGGAAATCCCAGAATACATTCCAACAAGCTCAGCGGGGGAAAACAAATCAGGATAGCAGACAAAGTAAGAGAAATGACTTTTAAATAAATGCAATCAATTGATGTAATTTCCCATATTTATTATGTTACTGACCCACAGTTTCACAGACAAGGATTAAGATCGTCCCAGACTAAAATTGATGTAACATTTCTTAAAATTTGTCAGTGCCATTGTTTTGTCTCAAGATGCACACCATGAATGTGTTTTCTAAGGCACATGAACTATTGAACTAAGGCCTAATCCTTGCTTAATCTAAGCCCTGTCTGTGGAACCAGGCCTTGGAGTATTACAGCTTTAGCTTTGCAGCAGGTCGATACCAAACTCCATTGAAATCAAGTGCAAGTCCAGTCTCTTGGGCAGGTGCTGTTTGTAGCTTGTGCAGGTTTCCAAATGGATCACTTATGAGTTATGTAAGCAGTGTAGTAGCAGCTCACAAAGTTTTGAAACAGTTTTTGTCCAAGCAGCGTGTAAAAAAAGACTCAGTTTTGGCCCACACATCTGACAGTCAGTAATGATGAACTGAATGTGAGAAATGTGAGCAGTCGTGGGTGTGAAGTGACTATATGATTTGTTATTTTTTAATGTTTCTACTGTCTGAGGCTCGGTGTGGTGTGGTGCTATGAGAGTGTGAGAGGCCGAATTTACTGCATCTCTTTCTGGCAAAGATGAAACGGATTAATGAATGTTTCTTCCTTCCCCTTCAGCTGCCCGAGGACTTGAGATTTACAGACAGAAAGAGAGAAAGAGACCTGAGAGGAAAATGGCATGAGAAAAAGGGAGTCAATGAAGGATAAAAAAAGTTCAAATTCGCAATAAGAGAAAAGTCTCTTTATCCTCTTGTTGCCTGTATGATATACTACTGTTTACTTTATTAATAGACATTCCTGGTCTTATTGTGAACTAGTTCAGGGAAAACTTTTGTCAAAATATAGTAACTATATTTAACTATATATAACTCCACTTATTAAAAGACTTCCCTTGTTGGCCACTATCTGGTCACTGTAAACGTTACTGACAGAAATTGTTGAGTACGATCAACTTGGATATCTAAGTCATTTCAACTTAAATTACATTAAACTGACTTGAAAAGTTGAATCTTGAACAACTTTTACATTGTTATATATATAATGTATATACATAATATATATGAAAATTGCTTAAAAACAAAACTTATTTTGACAAGTTAAAGCAATGTATACATTTAAAAAAAAACATATGTCGTCATAACTTATACATTTTTTACAGTGTATGAAACGCACACTTTTTATGGCCCAATCACTCAGTTATCCGTTTCTAATAATGATTTACGGATAATCAAGTAAACCAGTATTCATTTTAAAATATCATTAACAATTTTAAAGTTTTTCTTATGTTTACTTTATAAAAATCAGTAAAGATTTCACTGCAAACACTTGTGTACCACAACCTGAAGATGGGAGTCTATAGAATAACATAAAAACATTGCTAAAAAAAGTATAAACTATCAATCAGGCGACATAAGGCATGTAATAGATTGTGTGCAACAGGTTTTTCAGCAGTTTTGATCATGTTGATCAATTAGAGGCCTTAGAAATGGTCAAATATGATAAAGATACAGTAGGCTTTTTAGGGTTAATGCACATTCAAATATTATTCATATTATTTGAATGTACATGAGCTACTAATATTTTCATCAATATATAATGTTTTTGTGATACATTTGCAAGTTATTTCCTGTACGTTATGACAGATCCACCGTCACATCACTCAAATTCTCCAGAGCCGGATACATTTTCATTTTACCTGATGGTTAAAGCTATACTTGCCTCAGAACAGGTGTGTGTTCAGGCCGAGCAGGTGTTTGCACGCTGTTTTGTGGGTGTGATAAAGACTATGATTTGCGACAGATGAGACTAGCCTCAGGAGAACTAAAATGGGTGAAGAAATTGCAAGAGAAAGCAAGAAATCTAGAAAGAGGATCTGTTCCCACTACTGAGTCTTGGAAAATGTTTATATGCATGTTTATATGCATAATTACAACCATACAGTGTGTGTGTGTGTGTGTGTGAGAGAGAGAGAGAGAGAGAGAGAGAGAGAGAGAGAGATCATCTTTACAAGCTTTTAACTAACTCAATGTGAAAAGAGTGACAAAACAGTTAATTTGCAAACATCCTGTCATATGATTTGATAATAAATGTAAGGATATTTTATATATATATATATATATATAAACTTGAAGAGAGGGCAACTCTCTGAGAGAACAAAGGAAATTAACATTTGAACTCACTCTTTTGCACCATTCGATGCAAGTCTCACCTCATAATCATCCTAATCTACATCTCCTTCCCTCTTCCCTCATTCCTTCTCTCTCACGCTGAGATCACCAAAATTCACCCATGAATCTATATGGTTTAATGTGAATAATTATCATACAGTATTATACATGTTTGGTATCATTTGAAATGTCTCAGTGCGACTGGTACAAATGTCTCATTCCCAAAGAAGTAAACCAAAAGGTAATAATGGATTTAAGAGTTTAGAGATATCTTGTTAACTGCTGTGGGTGTGCCCCCATGTAAATCAACTTCTGTCCCCAGTTGGTCTGGGATGGCAAATTCCCACTGTGAACTCATATTTACATTTGAAAAGAGGTGTCTGCCTTGGTCTGAATATTTAGTGAGATGCTGAAGAAGGCTTGTGGCGATTTGTAACTCAAATTAGCCCGTGATGTGCAGTATATGCAGGCACTCCGCATCATGTATTTTATAATGTCTGGTTCGCATCTTTTCTCTTTACTCCAGAGCATTTGATGTTTTGTATTTATTATCTTTGAACTGATTATGAAATTAGCATGGTACATTTACCTGACATAATAAATAGTAAACATTTTATTTTATTCAGACTGACTCTGAAATTGTTTTCCCAAGTAGATTAAACAGATTCGTATGTTATCGCAAGTTTTGCGTCAGATAAGTGACGACTAATATTTGGCATCAATTCAAGTGTGCTTGTTTTGCAAAGACAAGAAGTGAATTTCCGTTTAGAACAGCAAATGCTGCTTGACCAACCTAAATCTGGATGTGTTTTAATTGAAAGTTACTTTAGATAAGTGCACGTGGGAAACCACGGCATGGCCAATCCAAAACTATTATAAGAGAAGTAATGTTTGTCCGCTTATATCTGTAATAGTAGCCATACCTCTACTGAAGTAAACGTTGGAGGCTATACGATGGAGGCTATACCAAAGTATCTTTGATTGTGGACTTTAGCGTACAATACTAGTCCCCATTCGTAGACTGGCTTCACTCCCTTTTTCCTCACGCATGGTAGAGAAGCCAGATTGCCGACTAACCTGCTCTTGCCAAATTGTGTACTGCATTCTCCATCCAATTCACCGTCAGATTATACTGTTAACCTGATGTGTAAACTTCAAGATGCATTCGCTACTGCAACCCAAAACAGGGAACATGCATATCATCAGCAAAAGCGACACTATGATAAGGGTCTGAAGTTTACTCCTTATCAACGGGGAGACTTCGTGTGGCTGCATGCCCCTACCAGCAGGCGGACACTTGCTCCTCATTGGAAAGGACCGTTTGAAGTTGTGGACTGTTTGGAGTCAGAGGGTGATGTGGGTGTCACTTACAGAATACATTATCTGTTATATATATATATATATATATATATATAGATAGATAGATAGATAGATAGATATATATATAGATATATATTATATGATATATATAAATGGGAGACAGTGGGTTAAAGTCTGGAATCTGTGTTCTGGTTCAAAAACCTTGATTTACTTCATTGTTCATCTTTTCTGTTTTCTGATTGGCTGTATAGCAAGTTGATGTTGTTTTTCTCAGTGCTGAGCGGAAGAGTGAGTAAAATGACACGACTGTTCACAAGCTGCTTCTCTCCGGTGATTTATTTTATCCTTTTGAGTGTGTGTCACGCAAAGTTAACGAATACTTTACATGAGTTTTATGAGGAACATCTGCTATCTCAGCAGTGGTTTGCACACAAGTTTGAATGAAAGTGGCTGCTATTTTACTAGATGTTCTTGCAATTTACGATCTATCTATCTATCTATCTATCTATCTATCTATCTATCTATCTATCTATCTATCTATCTATCTATCTATCTATCTATCTATCTATCTATCTATCTATCTATCTATCTATCTATCTATCTATCTGTCTGTCTGTCTGTCTGTCTATACACCCCATTCTGTCTGTCCATCCGTTTGCCTATTCATGCACATTATCATAACATCTATTCATAACATCATAATTTTTTGGTGCATTAAGGGATAGTTCACGCAAAAATGCATATTCTGCCATCATTTAAGTATTTTCATTCTTCTGAAGATATGCAGTAGCTTTGTGGGAGAAACAGACCAAAATTATATTGTTATTCACTGAAAACATTATTTAAAAGATATTGATTAATTGGCTTTTCTGAAGACTTTGAAAGTAGCACATGAGTCAGATAGACTACTTTTATAATATATTTATAACATTTTTAATCATACTTTATTTGGAACAGGTATACTAGGTCACTATTCACATTCATTATACAGGTTGAGGGTGAATAAATGATAGAATGAAATTTTTTGGATGAACTGTCCCTTTAAATCACATTTAAGCTGTGTGAATGTCATTAGATAACAAAACATGAAGCCAAGTGTCATTGGCAAACAAATGTTTCTAGATCTTTTTTCAGAACCAACTTCACGTGGAGCAATTTTTGCAATTCCTTTTAACCGACAAACCTAATAAACGACTTATGTGAAATGTTTTGCTTGAAAAGTGTGTTCATACTATGTCTCTTTTAAAGGTACAATATGTAAGAATTTTGCATTAAAATATCCCAAAATCTCAAGGCCAGTGTTATATATTTTGTTAAGTTGATTACTTACAATATCCCAAATGTTTCCAACTATTTTTAAATCGTGAGAAAATTGCGATTTTAACCAAGGAAACGGGGCGTTAGAGCAGGGGGGAGCTGGGAGTCGCCAGTCAATTGCGTCATATCCGCGTCACCCTCGGTTTCCGCTCGTACTGCGTGGAGTCCTGGACAAATGCGGAAGTTGTAGTTGTAGCGTCTATCAAGCTACTACAAACTTTAGCTTGTTTCTTGCAGTCGTTATGGGACACAATTATTCTTTACCGATTGCTGCTGGTTCTGTCGACAAAGCATGCTTAATTTTATATTTTCCAAATGTAGCATTCGGTAATAGTTATGTTTATGTAAGGAAAGTATTATTGCTTTAGATTTGTGTTTAGTTTATTGACATTGTTTATCACGTCTGGTGTTTATGGCCATGTAAATAAACATAGCATGTGTTATACATAAAGATTAATCAGTATTTTGGCAAATGATGTGGGCATGTTCAAATGTACTTTTACAACAATTGTTTAGAACATGTAAAACTGCGCAGCGTTATCACAACAATGAATTCAACAAATACAGTAACATCTATGAAGTATTAAACCTTACTTTTCTTGCGGTTAATTCATTTTAATGAAATAAAAGTGTGATGAGGTTTAGGAGTCAGGAAGGAAGAAGACGCGTCGTCGTGACTGGGACTCGTACTTTATTAAAATAAAGCAAAACAAACAAAAGCCGCGCACAACGCGCATTCACTGTGGCGACGGCACAAAACAGTTCAAAAATGAGAGCTCGGATCCACCGGTTTTCTTCCTCTGCGTCCAATTTTCTCCCCAGTCTCTCTCTCGTTCCAGCGCGGCTTATAAGCGGTCTCTCCACGCCGATCACTGCAATAAGACACAGGTGCATTTGCACTTGACCTACTTGCTCGTCTCTTTTCTCTCCCATCACAGACCGCGCTGAACCACGCCCCCCTCGCCACAAAAAGCATGTCATTAAACGCAACATTTATAAAAATAGAACTTAGCCTCATCCATGAACATGATTTTTCGATTCCCGTCTGACTGATTTACATCCACGGTGGAGTTTAAAACGACAGTTCCCATCATTCCACGCTCCTTCACATCGTCATCAAGCTACGCCGTTGTTGTTGTTTGGAATGTAGCGCCCTCTAGCGGCAAAAATTCTTGCATATTGTACCTTTAACTAAATGCCAAATGATTTGATATTTCTAATGCAATGACATTCATAAAGTTTAGAATGTGGCTTAAGTGTCCAAGTACTTTCTGATCCCCTGTATATTCATTATCACACTATAGTTTTCAGTCTTTTTCTGTCCGATCAGCGATCCGTCTCAGTGCACCGTAAGGCCAGATGAATGTGGCTTTAAGTCTTTCTGTCAAGTTTATCTGTGACACCTCACATAATCCTTGAATAAATCAGTCTTGGGGATACAAGTGAGGTCTCCTCTGAGGAGCGAGGTGAAGATTTGTGACAAATCTCAGCCGTTTTAAGGTACTTTCAATCGCTCTTTCCTGTCCAGCTGCTCCAGATGTTCCCCTCCATCAAAGGCCTGCACATCTGTAGCATGAAGCAGAAAGACTCCAGCTCTACAGACAGGCTCGGAAAAATAGTTGCAGAGCAGCTGTAGCAGGAGACGTCTGTTTTGGAGTTATGGAGACTAATATATCACCGGTGAGGATGCAAACGGACAGAGTTATAGATCCATACTCATACACTCAGTGAAGGAAGTTTCAAAAGGAGGATAATTCGGGTATTCACATGCCTGATTTAAAGTCATTCATGTCTAGAACCATCCATCTATCTGTCTGCAAAGATAAGTGATATATATTTTTTTTCCCCTCATTTTGGCTCTGTATGCCACCAGAATAGAATTAAAATGAAACAATCACGATGAAATTGAAGTGCAGACTTACAGCTTTAATTAAAGGGGTTGAACAAAAACATCATGTGAACTGTTGAGGAATACACCGTCCTCCTATTTTCAGGGGCTCAAATGTAATTAGACAAATTAATATAATCATAAAATAAAATTTTTTAACATTTTGTTGAGAATCTTTTGCAGGTCTGGAACGCATGGACATCGCCAAATTTCCTCCTTTGTGATGCTTTGCCAGGCCTTTACTGCTAAAGGAGGAAAACCCACAAAAAACAACAACTGAAGACAGCTTTGCAAGTGAAATGCACGCTTGAGATCAGGCAATTGACTCGGCCATTGCAGAATATTCCACTTCTTTAGCTTCAAAAACTCCTGCTTTGCTTTTGCAGGGTGTTTTGGCTCATTTTCCATCTGTACTATAAAGCGACGAAAAAACAGCTTTGCTGCATTTGTCTGAATCTGAATCCCCATACACTTCAGGAGTCATCCGGCTGCTTCTGTCTTCTGTCACCTCATGATAAACACCAGTGCCACTGGAAGCCATGCATGATCATGCCATCACACTGCCTCCACTGTGCTGTACAGAGCATGTGGCACTGGCATGCTTTTTCCAAGCCTTCTCCGTACTCTTTCCTTCCTGTCATTCTGGTATAGGTTGTTCTTAGTTTCAGCCATCCAAAGAATGGATGGCTGATTGTGGACTTCAAGAGTCTTCTCTTGATTGTGGACTTTGACTATGACACGTCTTCTTACTGCAGAGTGTTCGTCACTTGGCTGGATGTTTTGAAGGGGTTTATGATCCCGCGATCATCCATCACTGTTGTCTTTCCGTGGACGTCCAGGACTTTTTATGTTGCTGAAATCACCAGTGCATTTTTTTTTTCTTTTCTCTGAATGTCCCAAGCTGCTGATTTGGCCACTCCAAATGTTCCTGCTGTTTCTGATGGATTTGTTTAGTTGGAGAGCTCCTCTGACCTCATGATGTGGGTTCACCGCATCAGCTCCCAAACACAGACGCCACCGAGAATCAACCGCAGACCTTTACCTGCTGAACTGATCTGGGAATGTCCCACACCTGTCCGTCAAACAGCATTGAGTCAATCGACCAGTTTCTTCTAGTCCCTTGAAAAAAAAAAGAGGGAGGGGGGGGGGGGGGGGTGGGTGGTTGTATACATATTAAACAGCTGTAATACTTAAACACTTAAACACGCCAATTTGGATGTGAATCCATACATCTAGCTATCCATCCATCCATTATTTCTATCTATCATATATTGTTCTATCGTTCCATCCATCCATCCATCCATCCATCCATCCATCCATCCATCATTCTTTCTATCTATCGCTCTGTCGTTCTATCGTTCTATTGTTCTATCGTTCCATCCATCCATCGTTCTTTCTATCTACCATTTTATCATTCTATCTATCTTTGTCTTTGTCATCATCTAATTATTATTTAAAAAAAATTTACTTTCATCCAAATTTTTATAAAAAATGTCTTCTTTTTTTTAATAAAAAAATTCAAATCAAAATCAAGAACTGCTTTGGAATTTAAAAGGCATTCTTAATTTGCTTCTGAATGGCGCACAGTCTTTGTTTGTAGATGCCACTTTCTTTGAAATTTTGAAATTCATTAATCTTTACGTGTGGCTTTATTAGCCACCACATTAGGGTAGGCTACATGAATTTTTGCACATCTTTTCAGGTATGTTTTCTACAGATTAATCAAGAATGCTTCTTTCATAACCCTGAGTTTACTTACTGTTCTGATCCCTCTGCATGCTCCCATAATGACATTCTCAGACAGGAATATAGCTGTGCGCGGAGGAGCCGTGGCTTTTGCCAGATTTGCACTCGGCTTGTCCCGTTTATCAGCAGATTTATAGATGGTGTGGAAAAGCCCCCTCATTCCTAAGCAGAAGTCTGGCCAATCATCACCATAATACTTTCATCTCACATTACACCGCCATGGTGTCTGCTGCCACAGATGCCCACCCGCTGCGTAGGCAAGTACATGCGCTCGTGTTATTATTGAGCAGAATGAAAATGCCAGTCAATGTGGGCACTGAATATTACTTTCAGCATGCACTAACAACTAGCTACCGGAATAGCATCTCCCGCTCCTTTTCAAGGCCTTCATTTGCCTGGGTTTATATTGCCTGGTCAGCGTTAACATTGAGAAAACGTTTGCTTGTTTGGGTGTCTCGGAGGGAGGCGGTTAAAGCAAATTTAGTTTTGCAAACTGAGACGTAAGATTAGCGTTTGGAGATTTATAATATTTACATAACTATCAAGTCATTTTGGATGGGATGTTTGAATGACAGAAGGTTTTTGGAGCTTTAAACTGTAGATTGCATTATCGCTGCTGGCTCAAGCGTTTATGATTCTGTGAAACCCTACTCCCCCTCCCTTTTTTTCCGACCTCTCTCACTATCGCACACAGACAAAAAGCGTTATCCTCGTCTGGAATATTCTTCATTGGTCTGATGAGAATCCAACCGGCAAGATCCGTAAAGAGTCAAAGGTCATTGTCTCACGCAGGGAGAAATCCAAACAACTGCTCCGTTAGAAAGAGGGGGGACCAGGGGACATACTCTCAGTGTCCACAACAACACCAGAATCTGTAGTTTTCATGGTTTCCATCACTGACAGATCGTTTTTCTGAAAACATGACTTTTAAATTGCCATATATGGATGTGTGCAATACAGACCAGTCAAGTGAACACGTCGTAATACAACAAGATATGTCACAGTTTGGCCAGAAGCATACAGTAATTTTCTTGCTTTCAAACCTCAGTTATTGACTGTGGTGATCAAATATCATTAAAATAAATATATTATAAGATCTAGCCAAATATATAAGTTAGCCTGGTTCACAGATGTAATAATGGCATCTGCTGCAGGAATGAGTCCAAAAAGCCATAAATAAGTTTGTGCTTCCATTTCCATCATCCTGAAGTCAATGGGTTTTAGGTTAAATGCTTGAAATAAGATCTGTGGCTAACACAAGCACAGGATATTTTCACATTTCCACACCCACTTGTGATTTTTTTGTAAACCTTTTACATGTTTGGAACAAGGTGGTTAATAAATGAGACTGTCAGGTACATTAAACGTCATCAGCCGAACAGATAAACTCATCTACTCACTAGTCGCTTTCACAGCCTCATTGTGTTTATAATCATTCTCAGACTATTATAACTCAAACTTTCCAATTGATAGATTTTACATAAAGACTGAAATAGTTGTCGGAAGCTTAGTGACATTGAAGTTATGGCATCGTGGTCTAGTTCAACTTTAGCTTTTTTACTTCTGCCGTTTGCATTTAAGCATCAATTTTCATAAAAAGTTGTGTTCACTTGTCAAGATTGTCTTGACGAACAAAACGTGTAAGAATCATAAACCTTTGTTGATCGCAGAGCTTTTTTTTTTTCTTCTTTTTTGTAATAATCCAAAAGCCAATTGGAAAGCCCAAAGAGAAGAACCAGGTTGATGATAATGTCCGAGTTGGTCAACGAATAATATTTTATCCCTGCAGCCCAATTATTAACGGCCGCTCAAAAGTAATCATATGTTCTGACATATGATTCTATTTGCAATCATAATGCTAATATTTCATTGTTATCATTTTAGCAGTGTCCAAGTTTTTTCAAGTGCTCAAATTAACATGCTAAATGACAAAATCAAAATTGTTAGTAATAATTTTTTTCTTTTTTTTTCTTGTTGCATGTAGTGAGCTTGTGAAAAGTATGCTTTAAGAGTCCACAGAGCCAAAATTGCTCATTAATGAAGAAATTCTATGTATATTTGAGAAACAAAACCCATGTTGTAGCAAACCTTATGACGTCTGGACTAAACCCGGAGAAAGTTTTAGGCTAAGATGCTTTCAAAAACTGCTGTACAACCATTTCTGTAAGCAATCAATCAAACATCTCTGATTCGGCATGCACTAGTTTAAAAGCCATTTAACAATATTCATTGGGCCTTGCAATTCTTATGGTTTTGATTTAAATCAGTTTATCTGTTGAAGTATTTTTCCACAGCTCATTCAGGATGCACTACATCATTTTTGTCACAAGAAGGCACTCCAGATAGAACAAAGACAGACGGTGGGACTGTTGGTTTCAATTCTCTCAAAATAGCCCATGAAGAGCCAGTTATAATGGGAAGGGAACACTTAGCATGAGGAACTGCATACAAATGGTAGAAATGAATAAGTAAAAGCAGATCGTCAGATTAATTAGCATGTCACATGGTTAGCTCGAGGCTAGGTCAGTGGGCGAATTGTGTAGGATTGCAGCTTAGTAAAGCGAGCTTTTGTTTGCTCTGTCTCAAGGCATGAGAAGGAGGTGAACTGGGGAAAGGAAGAACTCTTTTTCTTACTGTTTTTGTGTCCGTATCTTCATCTCGACAAAATTCAGTGCACACTGACCAACCAGCCTAATTTAATGCTAAGGGAGGGCACTCTCACCCTGGTGTATGTGTTACAGTGCAATACTCATAAACCTAAGGGCTATAACTACCCAAGACTGTTGAGCACATGGCTATTAAGCAGTTAATCAGATTAGTGAAGATGGGTTAATATCCCTCTCATGGAGTGCTAAATATAGTATATTTGAAGTGCCGCTTAACGAGAGGATAACGTTAGCACTGCCTATACGTTAACACACCCTCAGACCCAATTATTCATCCAGTCAGACCCGGAGGGCAAGCTGAACTATAGCGCACGTATGCCAAAAGTGGGAGCTAAGCTATTAAAGCATCTAATAATGTGGGTGTTAGCTAAGTTAGCTCCCAATGCCACATAGTTAGGCTAACATTCAATGTTTGCTTTCAAGCATTTTGGGAGAAACCTCATGACCTTGTCATGTGGCCATACTTCACCATTTAAGCTACAGGAACTCTCTTAGCAACATTTGTTTGACAAATGACTCATCTCAACCTTTTTGGGCAAGAATCATATTTTGCTTTATGAGAGAGCCGAATTTTACTTTCCAACAAAAGCAGAGGGAATATTATTACTTTGTCTCACAAGGTCATGCCGTGATAAAAAGTCTAAATATTAAATGTCTGATAATAAAGTGATCAGTTTGCATTGCATTGTCCAGTTTAAACCAGCTGCTGATCTCCCAAAATTCCTTTTAAATTCCAATTTAAGTTTGAATTGAGGTAGCGAACAGAATGGAGAATAGCAATTCAAGTTTAAATGTAAAGTAGATTTAAAATATATTGAAATGAAATTGATATAACACATTTTTTACTAGAAAAGGAAGGTTTATCAATGCAGTTTGTAGACTTCTCAAAGTCATGTTTGAAAGTTAAAAAAAGCCATGTGTATTTTGTTTATATATTTCATCATATTGAATAATAACTTTAGTGCACCAGAGTGGAAGAACACTTTATTTCCACAATGCATTGTCTGTGTTGATCTTCTTTGAATATCAAGACAGAAACTTCCTCTTCCTGCCGTTCCAGTTCAACTTTTCAATACAAAGGGAGTAAATTATTTAGCTATAAATCTTACAAAACCACGAGACCAGTTAAATATAAGCAAGCAAACTTAGGCTGGTTTAATCTGTATTTTGTTTCACCAGCAGGCCTCCTAACAGATATATGGACAGTGGGAGGAAGATGAAAAAAAGGTTGAAAATAGTGCTGTCAATTCGATTAATCGCATCTAACATGCAATTATGAAAATATATAATATGTATTATATATATATATACTGTATATATATATATATATATATGTGTGTGTGTGTGTGTGTGTTTGTGTGTGTACATACAGTATATATATACACACAAACTTTTATGTTAGATGCAATTAATTGCGATTAATCGATTTGACAGTAGTAGAAAATCTATATCCGAAAGTTTCGTAACCAAGTCAAGGGTGCTATAGCAGCAATTCCTATTGAGAAAGGGGATAAACGTAAATGAGGGAGAGTTAAGGACAGGCGGAGCGATATCCAGTATATGCCAACATGACGCAGGCTACAATAAATCTACTTACCCTGTGTGCTGCTTAGCTAACAGTTACAGGTCTGTTGAGAGACATACAGTTGCCAAAGTACATTAAAAGCACAAGATTATATAGAGAAATCGTTAAACAGGTAGATTGGTGCTTCCTTTAGCCAACAGTGATGTACTCTAAACAGACTAACCATCTGCTACTGTAAGCATAAGAGACTAACAGTCTCTGTAGGAGTGCTACAAAAAATGTTGGGTTTTATTGTGGTGCATTTGCAAGTGTTAATGTGATGCATTTGCAGAATCTAGATGTTAACACATCTGGAAACACCATATTATACCGCCATGGATTTCTATACTAGTCAATTCTTGTTTATGCTAGTAAGTGCTAGTGTTGATCTAGCACAGGGGTGTCCAAACTCGGTCTTGGAGGGCCACCGTCCTGCAGAGTTAATCTCCAACTTGCCTCGACACTGCCTGGAAGTTTCTAGTACGCCTAGTAAGACCTTGTTGATTAGCTGGCTCAGGTGTGTTTAATTGGTGTTGGAGCTAAACTCTGCAGGACAGTGGCCCTCCAGGACTGAGCTTGGACACTCCTGGTCTAGCATGATTTTAACCTGCAAAAACATCCTAAATGCATTGTAGTGCTCATTGGGGCTTTCTGAATACCATGCTGTCTGTTAGTTTTGTTAAAACCACACAACAGGAAGAGATAATATATGGGCCAACAAGAGATCAGGGTCAAATAGTGACTTGTGTGTTTTGTTTTTTTATTGCTAACAAACATTACTGAGTCAATGTATTTTTTTAAATCACCATTTAATGAGTCATTCATGTTTGCAAATACATGGTGCATTGCGATATCGACACTCAGAATTTCACGTCTGAATTCACATACACGTTTAATTTAGAAGATAAGACACACATACACAGGGACATTCACACTTGTGTGGGCATCCAACCATAATGACTCAGTATGAAAATTTACACCAACGCTTGTTGAGAATTTGCTGCACTAATGCTCGGCCGGGTTTTGTTTCGACTCATAAAAGACGACAGTACTCTTCACAGCATTAGAGTAAGGTCCTAACCAAGACCTTTTCATAAACATCACCAATGTACAAAAATAGAAGAATCAGTAGAAAAATAAGAGATATGATGATAATGTGAGGGAGCGTATGAGAGGAAAGTGTCCATCTCTGCAAGCGACAAACTTAGGCCCTGTCCCAACTTGCAATCCTGCAGACTCGTGACAGCCATTGCATGCATGTAACCGCATGGTGTCCCATTTTTGGATTCTGAAGGTTGCTCATGAGTGCACCCATTTTGGCGAGCCCACACCTTTGGACTACTACCATACAGTCTATGCAGCATTGCGTCACCAAAGTGTAGACTGTGGAGGACCACAAGGACTTAGGGGAGCATTTGGGACAAGGCTTTAACAGTATGTATCTGAGCTTTTTGATTCAGACTTTACGGAATAATTCAAATGGGGGTTCCAACAGCATATAGATGCTCTTACGTCAAGTATTGTTGCTTCACAATCTTGAGGAACATTAAGAATATCTTTGGTATTTGTTGAACTTCCCTTAATTGTGCTTCTGCTTCTCACTGCTGTATCTCTGCTGGTCTTAATCCCCCAGGTTATGCAGGTCAGATGTGTCAAAGGTATAATCTCTGGATTTGGTGGCTGTGTGATAATTAGGCCTGCAGAAAGACGCCAGGTAACCTGGATGTAACAACAACAATTTGGACTTAAACAACTTTCATTAATTCTCTTCCTGTTCAGCCTCGACCTGTTTTACCTCACTGCCTTAGATGTAATGGCATTGCCCTGGACATTTTAATCTGAGCTAAGCCAGCGCTGAGCCAACAGTATATTGAGGTCAGTTTAGATGAGACAAGAAGCTGTGAAAAACTCATACGTTCATGCCTCAGGTGGAAATATGCAACACTTTCATATAGGCCCCCTAATTCTCACTATTGTGGTGCCAAATTAATACATTATAAGAATTAGGTGTTGCAACTATTGGTTGGAAATTCATGATCAAGTGGCTTTCAAAATTCATAACCCATTTACTACTGTACACTACCCACAGTTATATGTGACTCCAAAAAGATGTACTTTAGGGTCATTAACAGAGTGACTTTCATTTTTCAGTTTAAGGCACTTAGTTGATAATCTGTTTTGGGTATCTGGTATCTACGAGAATATCCTTGGCTTGAGAAAAGTGTCCATTGATTTCAGTTCGTTATTTCTGATAGCATGAGTAATGAGCATTAAAAAAAAAAAAAGAAAGAAAAAAGACAGTCCCTTTTGTGTCTGTGTAACTCAGATGCTCTTCATAATGTGTCCATGGTGTTTCCTCTCAGCCAGTGTTGTGCTTCTTTTGGCCTGGCACTTAGCCATGGAAAGCCTAGGTAGAACAGGCTGCCAAATGGGAACAAATCCAAGTTACCTCACTCTTCTTCTCTTTTTCCCATCAGGCGCGCTCGTAGCTTCCCCTTGAAGCGAGCTAGCAACCGCCAATTGGGAAAGTCTTGGGTTTTCCTTACATTGTTAAGCACACAAATACAGACTTCTCAACTTGTCATTGGCCGGGTGCTCTGGACATGTTGGACCATATGTGAGTTAACACATTTTGGTCAGTTGCAGGGCAACCATGGCGAGAATGTGTGAGTGGGTTGGCAGGTGTAGACTGGCTGCACCTGAGCAATGTAGTAATTGCTAAAGTTGCCGTCCGCAATGTACGGCGCAGGCTGGTAAAAGCAAGTGACGTTAGCCACATTGGGAATTACATTCTGCTCTGCTAACACGCGTACTGCCAACATGGTGATAAGGCTCAGAGTCTGTCGCCTTTCATGTCCCATCAAGCATACTGTACTTTCATTGACAACACTGTGTAGGGTGGTCAGGTACTCATACTTCCGGTCCTCTAGTCCCACAAAGTGATTCTGCAGATAGGACTCGAGCTTACGCCTTTGTTCTGCCACATCCGAGAAGTCGATGAAGAACCGGGAGCACATGTAGCGTTCGAGAAGCTTCATCTCAGCTTCCGAAGCGGCACGGAAACCTCGCACCAACAGGTGGCAGTACTTCAGCAAGCCGCCGCCCCGGATCTCTTCTGGATTTCGTGTGCAGATCAGTTTCCGTTGCAGGTGGTCCAAGGCTACGCTGAAGTCTCCGTAAACGCTCTCTCCCACAATGGAGGGATGGAACGTCTCAGCCATGGGGTTCTCCGAACACTCGTAGAAGAGGAGGAGGGAGTCCAGGCGGATCTGAAAAGAGTCGACGCTGAATTCAAACTGTCGCCGCAGGGAATCCACGAACTTCAGTTCGACGTTCTTGCCGCTGTTGTTGGAGAGGGAGATTAGACTCCAACGGTCTGAATCATTACACACTTTCACCATCTTCTGCACATAAGCCTCCTGAGGAAAGAGAAAGAATGGTTGGGATGAGGACAATGTTATCTTGAAAAAGTCCAATTTATAATGTTCAATGAAAAATGTATGTATGTTGAAAGATGGAGATGCACAAAACTGTATGTGGGTGTTAAAGCAGACAAATAAATCATTATTTAAATCATTGCTAAGTTCCCTGCATTATTGAAATGTGTGCAAGAAAAGTTAAATATGTCTACAATAAGCATTTTGTCAATAGTAGAAGACTGCAGATGCATAATTTTGACATTGTAAAGTCACTTTGCATATCCAGTAAAGGCATTACATTGCATTGCTATAGCTATAAATTGTATCAGCCTAATTTGCATACATGAAAACGCTGTGTGCTTTTGCATACGGTAGAGAGAGATGAAAGCGGATCCATCGTAAATTGGTTTAGAGGAATCCTCTTTGTAGTAGAAACCAACGTTTTTACAACCAGTGACCTTTTACAATGCAGCTTAAATTTAATAGACACTAGAGGCATGTCTAGTCCAGTCAATGTCAAATTATAACATGTCATGCACTTCCCCTTTACTTAACACATGAAACATTGAATTATATAATTATATTTAGCTGAATCTTGCTTATCCAAATTGACAGTAGCAACACTTAAAATAAGGGCAGTCCTGATGGGATAGAGGTTAAGTGCCTTGCTCAAGGGTGCAGTGGCAATGATGTATTAATCAACCCCTGCAAGGTTTCAATTACCAGCTTGGATTTTATGCTACCTTGCTTTAAAAAAAAAACAACAAAAAAAAAACATATGAAGCTATTCTAAACAGGTTTCTTTATCTGGTTTAGCTGGTCTCACAGTCTGACCAGCTGAAAGGTGCCCCAAACCCCTGTAAAACCAGCAAAAAACACAGACAAAAACTAAACTAAAATAAATGTTTGGCCTGGTTTAAGCAAAGCAGAACACTGGTTTACAACACAAATGAAGACAAATGAAAGTAACTAACAAATAATACGCTCACTAAATGTTTACCTTTAATGTCACTGGAGTAATTTTCTCTTTATTCACTCCTTCAGGCAGAAAATCCAGGAGGGAGTCGAGAACGATATCCTTGACGGTCTGAAACGCCACTTCTCCTTTCAGATCCGCGCAAAATATGAGATCCAGATCCTTGTAGCCCAAACCGCTGTCCTCGTGGAGAACGTGACTGGCCGCGGAACCGTTCAACCGGACCTCCCGGACGTGGATCTTGCGCTCTTCCATGCGACACCGCACCACTTTGACAATATCCCGAGGTTTCATCTCCAAAGTGGGGAAGTTCCATTTGCCGTGAATAGGAATGGATTCGGTCAGGATGACATCCAGACGCTTCACCTGCTCCCAGTTCAGCACGCTCAAGTTACTCAGATTCTCTTCCATGGCGAGTGATTAGAGATCGGTTTGTTATAGAGTCCTAGAATCAGGTCTGTAATTTTATATCGCTTTAGCCATGTCCAACTATATCGCTTTAGCCATTTATCTGATAAGCGGTTGTAAGGAAAATGCTATAATTTCATGAATTTATTCTAGGCAAAGAGTCAGTCAGGTGAGAGTTTATATGCACGTCTATGCATTCGTTTTGCATGCAGCGCACTGCTGCTGCGCCTCACCACTGTGCGTAAAAGCTCGCCAGATGTCCCGTTTGCGCACAGCGCTGAAGTTCGTGGCGACGGCGGTGGACGCGGGTTCTCACGGCTCTCGGGGAGCCGTGAGAATCAGAATGATTGCTGCATGATTGCGATGAGTTTTCAGGTCGGACAAAGAAAAAAGGGCACGCCTTTCCAAGAAAACGAATATCAAGTGGCAAAAGACTCTGTCCCTCTCCTCTTTTAAAGTGAAACCTGGACGCTTTGAGCCTTTACATGTTGTTTTATTCTCTGCAAAATAAACGTTTTAATAAATAAATCAATAAGTTGCAAGCCCGATTAATACATAAATTGTGGACTGAATGAATTTAGATGCGCATAATCAATAATATGTGTTGAACGGATTACATACCTGTATGATCACATTGTCAGCTGTTCTGTCAAACTGCTGGCTGCTCATGTCATCTCGGTTGCACAGTGAGGATGCATAGAGATTAACCCGTAAACTAAAGCAGGAGTGACGGTGAATTTGAGTGACAGCTGCGCAAACCAATCCAGACACACGCTTCTCGCCTACAGTAATATTATACACAGTTATACCCCTTTACGAACTGTTAAAGCAAATCAGGGATATTTATAATAAAGTATAGCTTAATAATTTTTGCTGAACTTTTTTTATTTTTATTTAGGCTATTTATCAATTCTGTTTCTGTAGCCCCAAGAATCGACTTGGTATACATGTCTCAGAAATTTATTTTTTATAATTTCTAAAAGACATTAGTGTAAAGGAATACGTAGCCTACATAATAAATGAACCAATTAAAACTGACTAGCAAAAAAAAACATCCCTTCTGCCTTTATAGATAGCAGTGA
This sequence comes from Leuciscus leuciscus, assembly GCF_965113295.1. NCBI lineage: Eukaryota > Metazoa > Chordata > Actinopteri > Cypriniformes > Leuciscidae > Leuciscus > Leuciscus leuciscus. The sequence continues at coordinate 7,292,075 of NC_138742.1, forward strand.
ATGTCAATGCTGCCCTCTAGAGAAAGTCATCAGATCTTAAACTTGAGATGCACCTTTATACAGGTGAATAAATAGAACTATATTTTAGACACAAATAGGTTTAGTCTGTAGTCGTTATAATTAGCTTAATTTGAGGGCAAATGAAGTCTAAGGGAAGTCAAGTCCCTGTTTAGATGGCTATGCAAACGGAGAGGGAGGGAGACGGAGTGTGTGTGTGTGTGTGTGTGTGTGTGTGTGTGTGTGTGTGTGTGTGTGTGTGTGTGTGTGTGTGTGTGTGTGTGTGTGTGTGTGTGTGTCATGTAACATAGAAAGAGACTAGCTGGTAACTGTGTGTAGGTATGTGTATAAATGTCAGGCTGTCACCCAGATTCTATCAGGGGGAGCGGACCTGCGTCACAGCGGTAACAGCCAATAAAGCAGGATTATTCTAGATTACCCCCTACACACCATGACTCTGTGGCGCACTTCTGTGTGAGTGTGTGTGTGTGAGAGAGAGAGAGAGAGAGAGAGAGAGAGAGAGAGAGAGAGAGAGAGAGAGAGAGAGAGAGAGAGAGAGAAGGCAAAACTTGTGTTTAGTGCTTGAATCCGAAACAGTATGAATTTACCTGCACAATGCATGAAAAAAAAACTTTTTAATTTTTATTTTGTTGTTTTAATACAGCAAAAGAGCTTGTCAAGAACATGTTGCAGTCATTAAATTTCAAAATCTAAATTTAGACACATTGCATTGTCTGTAAAGCTGCTTTGAAACGATTATGTAGGCTATATATAGCCTAATATATACTGTATTTATGTACATATTTATTTATTCGTAAAATTAATTTTAAAATAAAGACTTTATTTAAAGACAATTCCTTGGAAATTAAAATAAATATCATTTATACAATAACAAAATAATACTAAAATGTAATGCAAAAGTCTTAAATATACTTGAAATCAAAGGAAATAGAATATTTTGCTCGATGAAAATGAAGACTGTTGTGATATGGTGGCTATTTATTGATTGATTTATTTTTATATTTGTGCACTTTGACATTATCACTTTTTTTAATTGAACATTTATAAACATTGATAGAAATAATTATATAAACATTAATTGCAATGAAATGCAATGCAAAAAGACTAGTCCTTAAAATGCTTCGTTTTCTTAATGCAAACTGTAATCTCCTTGAGTCTTTTTATTTTCGGATGATATGTGACCAGGACCTGATTCCTGGAGGAGTTGCATTGAAAGGGTCAAGTTGAAGCGGTCAGGCATTTCCGGTCTCTCTCTCTCTCTCTCTCTCTCTCTCTCTCTCTCTCTCTCTCTCTCTCTCTCTCTCCACACATAGAGTCATAAACTTTATCACACTGTTTTTCGTTTTATTGCCCGGATGCTTTCTCTTTAGCTCAGGCTAAAGTATGTTACGTGTGAACATACTACATTAGGCGACAGTGTCTTGTCTTTCTAGTCAGGTAGACATTGTCGAGGTAAGACAGATTGGCATCTGACCCCTGCAATGAGATCAGAAGAGGCTTTATCCAATCCAGCACCCCAGCTATACCACTGAGACAGTTACACACTTTCTCTTGCTCTCTCTACTAAATCCCCGTGAGTCGGGAGAAGGCTTAGACCTATTAGTAAAGCCTCAAACTGACGGTATCATTATATCCATAAACCATACGTTTTTATTTGCATATTTGCGGTGTCAGTGTCATAGATTAGATGAAAGCAGCAACTCTCTAGCATTGTGCTTCGTCATATTATATACTGCCCTGTACTTTCACGACTCTTCGGACTTTTCGTCACTGCAACTGCCGTTAGACGCTCAGGGTTGCGTTCCAGTCCATAACTTTCACGCCCTTCACTCGCTAACTTCCCTCTGTCTCGTTCACTCGGATGTAGGCCTATACGTCATTGCTTACGTTGCATGAGTGCCCACTACTGGCGGAACCTTTGCAATAGGCTGAATTGGAACGTGCCCTTGATCACTTAGAATCCACTATATGGGGTTGATTTATTATTAATTTTTTTCCCTTTCGAAATTGTTTAATGCAGCATTCTATATATATAGGTGTGTTTAAGTTGTTTACATTTGTTTTATTTTTTATAATTAATAGATCATTGAGTTGTTTGTGGTGGGGTAAATTAACCGTAATATGCGTTGACGTCACAATCGAGTTGCATTGTGGTATATGGAGCTGCTTGAAGTATATGAAGTAGACTCGGGTTGCGTTCCAGTCCAAATTGTCATGCCCTTCACTCGCACACTTCCCTCCATCTCGTTCACTCGGATGTATGTCATTGCTTACGTTGCACGAGTGCCCACTATACTGGCGGAAACTGAAATGGGCTGAATTGGAACATCCTAAGCCCTTGATTACTTGGAATCAGCTATGGAGTTGATTTATTATTATTATTTTTTATTCCTTTAAGAATTTGTTTAATGCAGCATCCAAAAGTATATAGTTGTGTTTGGGTTGTTTTAAATAAAATAAGATAAAAAAAAAAATATAATTCAAATATCAAAGAGTTGTTTGTTGTGGTGGTGATTAGATGAGATCTGCGGTGACGTCACAATCGTACTGCATTGTGGGACATACAGGTGCCTGAAATGTACATATGAAGTAGACTCGCTCCCTCGGTCAAAATCGATGGAACAAGGGTCTGTCCATATAAACTTCCCTCGTCCACTTTACAAAGTGGAACGCACTTCAAAATGGCAGCAAGGATTCCCCCGAAGGGAAGTGCTTAGGGAAGTTCCTATCCTTTTTTTTTTTTTTTTTTTTTTTTTTGTGCAAAAAAAAGGGTACAAATCCCAGTTGACTAACCAAAATATAGCCTACACAATGATAGTACATAAACAGAATACAATACAATATTGCCAGGGGAAGCTTATGGGCCGTTACAAAGAGAAAGAGGACCATATGTTGACCGTTTAAACTGCCTTTTTGTTGTTGGAGCCAGAAATCAGATTAATATAAAGTACAACTTCATGGAGAAAATGACAAAATTAGTTTTTTTAGTGCTGAATTTACACTTATGAATATGAAATTTTGCCAAAAGAATTAATACATTTATAATGAAGTACATATTTTCTTTACTTTGACTTCTACAAAAGCAAAATACAACATTCATCCACAATAAAGCAAAGTCTTTATAAATATGGTCAATGATGAATCTGCTGAAGTTTTGCCAAAATGTTCTGGTGTGTGAGAAAAACCAAAAGAGGTGCAAAACAGTTTCTGGGTGGTCTTCACAAAAAGAACAGTTTGTATTGATGTCTCTTTTAAATTTAACCATGTAATGATTAGCAGGGTAATATCTGTGAATTATTCTGAACGACACTTCTTTCACCTTGTTTACTATCAAGTATCTGTGAGGAATCATCCAAACCTTTTTGCAGTCAATGTCATTTACAAATCGGTTCCAATAAAAAGTAACATTTGGAATAGAAACAATTTCTTTCTGAAATAATGCACGAACGTTCTTATTATTTTGAGAACATTATACATTGTTACAGTTCAAAATAAAGCCCAGACCACCAAAGCGAGAGAATATATAGTGGGGAATAAAATTCCGAATCGAGACAGGGTTTTTAAGAAAATGCTTAGCTCAATTCATCTTACAGTAAAGGTATTATTTAGGGTATTGAAGTCCAAAAAGTTGAGCCCACCAGATTCATAATTATTCATAACAACACTTTTTTTTTATATAATGGGCACGATTTTTCCAGATGAAGTCAAAAAGCATTCTATCAATGTCTTTACAGATTTGACTGTCCAGGTGTAAAGAGAGAGCTGCGTATGTAAGCCGGGATATCCCTTCAGCCTTGGTAAGCAACACTCTGCCTTTTAGAGATAAGTCCCTTTGCAACCACTGGTTCAGTTGAGGTTTTTTTTAATGATTGGAGAGAAATTTAATGGACATCTAATTTTCTGATCTTTAGAGATAATAACACCTAAGTACGTAACTTCTTCCTTGATCGGAATGTTGCAAATAGTTTGTATATTACAATCTTTTAAAGGCAACAGTTCACATTTATTACAGTTTTTTTCGATTGCTAAACGACAGTGGGCACAACTGGAGTCACATGTGCAAAACTCTAACTACAGTCTGCACAGCAGCAGTTCATGTGGACCAAATTCGTTTTTCATTGCTTGAACACAGTTTTCAAAACTCTACACACTTATCCCATGACTTTAACCACAACCTGCACAACACTGTGGATTTACAGCACTTTGTTCAAATGCTAACACACTGCTGTCAAAACTGTGAACCACACATTCAAAACAGAATAGATTTCAGCCTTGTGCCTTTCAAACACTGCTGACTGCAGTCTCAGCTGAAAGGCTAAGAAGGTGTCTTGTTTTAGACTTTTTAGTGAACACACACGCATATAGGTGTGTATATATATATATATATATATAGGTAGAGCTCAGAAAGACTAATTTTGGAAATGGAACAAGGAAGACGGGTTGGTGGAGGGAGAAGGGTGGCAGGGAGAGGGCGGATGCGTGCCGGATGTGAGGACACGAGTCCAGAGGACTGCCAGGGATGGATAAGGCACTCCAGAAGGTTCTCATGGCAAGAGAGAACATTAGATGTGATGTTGATGAAAACCTGTGGTCTGATGCTAGAGAGAGGCAGGATTAGCCCCTCAATTATTTATTCGAATTACAGTATGTACTTTTAGTTTCTACCTTTTTTTCTCATTACTGTAATTCCGTAAATTACTACAGACTATTGAAGCAAACTGCTCCTTTTCATTTACCTTAAAGAATTGTTATGTTCTAAAAATTTAAATAAATCATGTGAAAGAATGTCACTCTTTTCTTTGAAGAAAATATTACTTTGTATGAAGTCACTGAAATTGTTCAAACTGTAAAGATGAAAAGTTAGTATTTTCTGTATTGGTGTTTGATGCGAGTGTGTTCTGAGTGACAGTGTGTGTTATCTCAGTGAGAGTTGTGCAGTGTGTTCTGAGTGACAGTGTGTGTTTTCTCAGTGAGGGTTGTGCAGTGTGTTCTGAGTGACAGTGTGTGTTATCTCAGCGAGGGTTGTGCAGTGTGTGTTATCTCAGTGAGGGTTGTGCAGTGTGTTCTGAGTGACAGTGTGTGTTATCTCAGCGAGGGTTGTGCAGTGTGTTCTGAGTGACAGTGTGTGTTATCTCAGTGAGGGTTGTGCAGTGTGTTCTGAGTGACAGTGTGTGTTATCTCAGTGAGGGTTGTGCAGTGTGTTCTGAGTGACAGTGTGTGTTATCTCAGTGAGGGTTGTGCAGTGTGTTCTGAGTGACAGTGTGTGTTATCTCAGTGAGGGTTGTGCAGTGTGTTCTGAGTGACAGTGTGTGTTATCTCAGTGAGAGTAGTGCAGTGTGTTCTGAGTGACAGTGTGTGTTATCTCAGTGAGGGTAGTGCAGTGTGTTCTGAGTGACAGTGTGTGTTATCTCAGTGAGAGTAGTGCAGTGTGTTCTGAGTGACAGTGTGTGTTATCTCAGTGAGGGTTGTGCAGTGTGTTCTGAGTGACAGTGTGTGTTATCTCAGTGAGGGTTGTGTGTAGTGTTTGGCTGCACTGAGCCTGTTTTGAGCCGTGTGTTAAGAGTTGTGTTGCTTGGAGAGAGTTTTGCAGGTGATGTGAACTGTTTAGCTCAGGTGACTGTTAGTGCAGACTGTAGTTAGAGTTTTGCACATGTAGCTCCAGTTGTGCTCACTGTCGTTTAGCAATCGAAAAAAACTGTAATATTTAGGTATAGACCAGAGGCCTCTGAAAACTGGTTAATTACTTGAATGGCGACAAGTATCTGGCTAGCATTTTTAAAAAAAGATTGTGGTATCGTCAGCAAGCTGACTGATGATGATATCCCTACCCGCAATAGAAATTCCTTGTATAGCACTGTTACCGACATGAGTTGTGAGAATTTGTGTACAAAGTAAAAACAGATAAGGGGAAATCGGGCATCCCTGACAAATGCCCCGTTCTAGATAAAATCTAGGGGAAGTTCCATTTTTCAGTTTGATAGAGCTATTGCCATTAACATTCAAAATAATGTAAAAAAAAAAAAAAAAAAAAAAAAAGGTTTTAATTGCTTTGCAGAAAAAGGCCCCAAAACCAAATTTCTCTAAAGATAGAAAAATAAATTGGTGGGGAAGTTTCTATCCACCTTAATTTGCAACGCAGAAGTAAATACGATGACGTCCTTCCTTCTAATGTGTTAGACTTCTGTTTCGCTAGCCGGTAGGTAAGAAGCCATGTTGTGGGACCACGCACAAAACACTATTAAACACTGTGATGGTTGATGTTTATCACACCCGCGGTGTATAACACAGTGGGGTGATGAAATGAAGAAGTGTGGCCTAGCCCTAGACGGGTCTTCGATGCGCGTCTCAGCAGCTCGTCTAACAAAAGGCATCTCTGCAGATGCTGTAAATTTGGGTTGCTTATGACGTTCATATGGGAACGCAGTGTGAGTTATGAAATAACATATACTGTATATAAATATATAAATAAAATAACAAAGACAAAAAAAAAGTATTCTTTGTTATTATCAATATGAGAATCAATGAATTATGAATAATTTACTGCCATTGTAAGAATTAACATGTAATCATGTAATCAATAAGAAGTAACTGTAGTCTGATTACCAGTATTTTAAAACGTAATATAATTTGCAAGTACTGAAAGCTGCAGTCCGCAGTTTTTCCTCTTTGTCGCCATCTCTGTTCGAAATCTGCAATTGCAGTTATTTGCGGAATTATCAACTTTACGTGGGTTGTGCCTCGGCACGGCCCAGCGTGGATGAATCCGATGTTTTGAGGAGAATGTGCGGCTGTCAGTCGCCGCCGGTGTGGATGCTGTCATTCGCAATCACAGATTCTACTTTTTGGAAGTATGACCAACATAAGAATTTTCACTGGAACATGTCATCTGAACAAGTAACATCCACTTTTGTTCTGACCAACTAAGGGTGAAAAAGCATTGCAGTAAATCGCGCTGATTAAATCTAACGATCGCTTATCATATCACGTCAAACCGTGCAACTTATACTTTGTTCTCAAATTGTTAATGTTAACAACATCAGCATTGCGTGACTACATTTAATGCCCTTCCGATATTTGTCCTTGTTTTCACACGGGCCGGTTGCAGTCTCTTTTTTTCTCCGAAGTCTGAAGTCTTTTGCATTTTACAACGGGTGAATCTCCAGTTGTCACGGGTGATTGTCATTTTAACCTTTCTGGATCCGCCATCAAATTGATAAGTTTAATTATATCAAGTGCTGTGAGAAAAGGCTATAAATCTCCACCTCCAACATCCTCACACTCATAGTCTACTAGCCGAGACTCTTCTTTATGTGGACAGATGTGACGTAATGACGCAGAGAGATGCTCGAATTTCCCGCGGAAATCCACCAGTACCACTGGAATTAAAAACAGTATTACAAGCTTACCGTTTTGAATCTAGCTACGGCAAGCAGATAGTTTTGAACACTGGCTGGTTATGTACTTGCTCAAATTATTTTGGATAATTTTTAACCCAAAACAGCTACGGACTGCAGCTTTAATTTTTGGAATCTGATTTTGTAATCCAGAGATTACATGTAATCAGTACCCGTTTCCATCACCCTGTTTTTATGCACATTTGGAAGTATCGCATCAGAAACGAGTGATGGAAACTGCAAATTTCTGAAAAAAATATCCCTTAATTCGCATAAAAAGTTTTTACGCACGCTTGAGGTGGTTTTTGACTTGTGCAAAAAAAATGCGAACAACGGGAGATGGAAACGCATTTGCTGAAAAAACGTGGCGAACATTAAACCCACGCGACTAATCGGCTTTTCCCGCTGATGGAGTTTTTTTTACAGTTGGTTACTAGGTTACCAGTACCACCATCATCCTCTCGAACAACTTGATGGAAACCCATCTAATTCGCTTTTTCTTTTTTTTTTTTTTTTTTTGTGCAAACTTTGAAAAGATAATAGGTCACTAAATGTTGTTTTACAGTAATTGAAATAGCAACATCACCTTCATGACTGGCAATAATAATGGCAATAATAAGAAACATAAATAAATAAATAAATAATCAAAACTATTTTAAAGCCACAAAACCTCACATTGATACGTAGATGTTTTGAACGTTTTTGAATGTGTTTCTGTGTGGTTGCAAGGGTGTTTGCAAAGTGGCCGCTTACATGCACAAATAAGCCGAAACACCTGCCTTGCAAAAAAAGCATATAAAATCCTAAGAGAGTTGTATGCTTGCTTTTTCACTATTAATAACATACTAAATTTACAACATGCATTTTTTTAATTGATGCTACAGCAAGTAAGTGCAATATTATTTTACACTTGTTTTCATTTTATCTGTCTCCATCTGTTTGACATCTTTCAGAGATCTCGATAGCTTGTTTTGTTTGTTCTTGAAACTAACCTCAATTGGTTTGTGGTTAGTTGTAGCTTGGAGTGTACTTGTTCTGTCTCTGAGTGAAGTATGTGTCAAATGTGGTAAAATAAAAGGTGTTGCAATAGCACAAAATGGATGTTTAATTTCTAACATCATTTTTATTTTATTGTATTATAAAACAGACATAAAGCAAAGAGTTTAACCATGTTTTTGATTTTTTTTTTTTTTTTTTTTTTTTTTTAAATGACAGTTATTCAATATGATTCATAACGAGACCTGCCATTAGCTGTTGTTGTTTATTATAGGCATTGGACCAGCAGATGCTTTGACCCATTTGACCTCCATCCTGCATGGGGAAGTGTGTCTTCCTCTTACTAAGTTTGATTTAGTTGTTTTTCTTCTAAGGAATTGTTTCAAAACAAGTCTTAAGCAACCAGCCAAGAAATACATATATACTGTATAAACTTGAGGTTTTTAATTGCTTCACATTTTAGGATGTACTTTGTTCAACATACAGTTAAATACAGTAAAGCTATTTCTTTGTTGATCTGAGTCTTAAAATTGTATACATGCAATGAGTGTGATTTGCAGAATATTTAATGTAGTTAATTAATGTTTTACCTTGTGTAGGCCTTATGTTGTTCATGTATTTTGAGGATGAATGAATGCCACACAACCTGCCGTGTCAGTGTCTCTTTAAATTTAGTGAGCTTCTAGCAACCCGAATAACTGTGGTTTTTAAAAGTTGCTAAGCCTATTTTCTTTATCATACCAATGCATGACTAAATGGTTAGTTGCAATGTATTAGTTGCATTTAGCATTTTTGTTTCCCCCCCTGCTGTCGGTAACATCAGAACACACCTGGAACATGTGACCTAGTTAACCAGTCAGGAATCATTCTTCTTACTGTAATATAAAGTCATTATCGTATTATAAAGCAGTTTGCCTCATCACGATCAGGTGATTTTAATGTTGATATTCTAGAATTTGGTTGCATATTAGAATACTATTCTTTTGGATTATGAGCAGTCACAGGTGAAGTGAATACATTTAGATAGTAAAACATTAGATAAGCACACAAACAGTTCTTGTAATCAACATGTTGGATGCAGGAGAAATGGGCCTGAATAAAGAGTGACTTTGACTAGGGCCGTATTGTTACAGTATGTCAAGGCGACTGGGTCAGACCAATCCGAGTGCCTACATGACCCCTGTCCACCGTCGAAAGCGCTACAGTCGGCACGTGAGCATCAGAACTGGACCTTGAAGCAATGAAAGAAGTTTGCCTGGTCTAATGAGTCCCATTTTCTTTTACATCACGTGGACAGCCGTGTGTGTGTGTGTGTGTGTGTGTGTGTGTGTGTGTGTGTGTGTGTGTGTGTGTGTGTGTGTGTGTGTGTGTGTGTGTGTGTGTGTGTGTGTGTGTGTGTGTGCGTGTGCGTGTGTGTGTGTGTGTGTATTGATGTACGTAAACATAGGTTTATATATAAGATCATAACCATCAGTCAGTATAACAAGTGTCAGACAACACAAATCTTTTGGAATATATATAATAGTGCTGTTCTAATTCTCTTGAGAGGAAGTGAAATGGCTTTGGCAGATCTGCTGAAATAGCATGTTCTCACCGGTTTCCTGGTGGTGTGTGGTTTCACAGCGCACACACTCACACATGTACATGCTTCGTATATTTGTGCTTTATACTCATGCTTATAAGGCATATCCAAATTGAATGATTGCATAACATTCTATATGCTAGATGTCTTTGTCTGGTCGATGCATGCATTTCAGCGGTTGGTTGAAAGGATAAAAATGTCATCTGATGGAGAGGTTGTTTTTATAATAATAACAGTTTTTATAATAAATAAACACTGTGGTCCTTAAATTAGTAGTCAACAACGGGACAGCAGGTTTCAGAGCAGGCGTGATCTCAAGCAAGAAGGACTGATGGTTCAGATGCTCATTAAAGCCCTCTTTTGGCCACTGCTGATATTGCATCTAACCATACAGCACCTTCATGTTCTCTGAGAAACACAACTTATAAATTGTAGTATAAATATTTGCTTAGTTATAGTTTTTTTCGATTGCTAAATGACAGTGGGCACAACTGGAGTCACATGTGCAAAACTCTAACTACAGTCTGCACAGCAGCAGTTCATGTGGACCAAACTCTAGTTCGTTTTTCATTGCTTGAACACAGTTTTCAAAACTCTACACACTTATCCCATGACTTTAACCACAACCTGCACAACACTGTGGATTTACAGCACTTTGTTCAAATGCTAACACACTGCTGTCAAAACTGTGAACCACACATTCAAAACAGAATAGATTTCAGCCTTGTGCCTTTCAAACACTGCTGACTGCAATTTCAGCTGAAAGGCTAAGCAGGGGTCTTGTTTTAGACTTTTTAGTGAACACACACGCATATAGGTGTGTATATATATATATATATATATATAGGTAGAGCTCAGAAAGACTAATTTTGGAAATGGAACAAGGAAGACGGGTTGGTGGAGGGAGAAGGGTGGCAGGGAGAGGGCGGATGCGTGCCGGATGTGAGGACACGAGTCCAGAGGACTGCCAGGGATGGATAAGGCACTCCAGAAGGTTCTCATGGCAAGAGAGAACATTAGATGTGATGTTGATGAAAACCTGTGGCCTGATGCTAGAGAGAGGCAGGATTAGCCCCTCAATTATTTATTCGAATTACAGTATGTACTTTTAGTTTCTACCTTTTTTTCTCATTACTGTAATTCCGTAAATTACTACAGACTATTGAAGCAAACTGCTCATTTTCATTTACCTTAAAGAATTATGTTCTAAAAATTTAAATAAATCATATGAAAGAATGTCACTCTTTTCTTTGAAGAAAATATTACTTTGTATGAAGTCACTGAAATTGTTCAAACTGTAAAGATGAAAAGTTAGTATTTTCTGTATTGGTGTTTGATGCGAGTGTGTTCTGAGTGACAGTGTGTGTTATCTCAGTGAGGGTTGTGCAGTGTGTTCTGAGTGACAGTGTGTGTTATCTCAGTGAGGGTTGTGCAGTGTGTTCTGAGTGACAGTGTGTGTTATCTCAGTGAGAGTTGTGCAGTGTGTTCTGAGTGACAGTGTGTGTTATCTCAGTGAGGGTTGTGCAGTGTGTTCTGAGTGACAGTGTGTGTTATCTCAGTGAGGGTTGTGCAGTGTGTTCTGAGTGACAGTGTGTGTTATCTCAGTGAGGGTTGTGCAGTGTGTTCTGAGTGACAGTGTGTGTTATCTCAGTGAGGGTTGTGCAGTGTGTTCTGAGTGACAGTGTGTGTTATCTCAGTGAGAGTTGTGCAGTGTGTTCTGAGTGACAGTGTGTGTTATCTCAGTGAGGGTTGTGCAGTGTGTTCTGAGTGACAGTGTGTGTTATCTCAGTGAGGGTTGTGCAGTGTGTTCTGAATGACAGTGTGTGTTATCTCAGTGAGGGTTGTGCAGTGTGTTCTGAGTGACAGTGTGTGTTATCTCAGTGAGGGTTGTGTGTAGTGTTTGGCTGCACTGAGCCTGTTTTGAGCCGTGTGTTAAGAGTTGTGTTGCTTTGAGAGAGTTTTGCAGGTGATGTGAACTGTTTAGCTCAGGTGACTGTTGGTAGTGCAGACTGTAGTTAGAGTTTTGCACATGTAGCTCCAGTTGTGCCCACTGTCGTTTAGCAATGGAAAAAAACTGTAATACATTGCATTGTAGGAACAGATGTAGCCTATAGTATAAACCATCATAAGTCACCTTTAGCTCTTTTTACAATACAGATTGTATCAAAGCAGCTTCACAGTGATAACATGAAAATAATACAACAAAGTTTGTTTCTAGAAGAAAATTGCGTCATCATCCACCCTAAGTAAGGCAGATCAATAATATTGTTGAATATTAAATGTCCCCAACTAAGCAAGCCAAAAGCTAAGGCAACAGTGGCAAGGAACCAAAACTCCATCAGGAGACAGAATGGAGAAAGAATGGAGAACCCAGGCTCAGTCGGGGGCCAGTTCTCCTCTGGCCAACGAGCGAACAGTGTATGATTATGACTAAACATAATTATTTTCCTGAAAACCAGAAAAATATAGTGCCATAATTTACACATATTATTGGCTTCCATCTGTCTATTGATGTCAGTAATTAAAATAAATTAATACTGTGTGTGTGTGTGTGTGTGTGTGTGTGTGTGTGTGTGTGTGTGCGTGCGTGCGTGCGTGCGTGCGTGCGTGCGTGCGTGCGTGCGTGCGTGCGTGTATGTGTGTGTATGTGTGTGTGTACTTGTACAACTATCTTTGTGAGGACCAGTTTGAGTTTTCGACCACTGGAGTGAGGACATGAGAATAAAGTGAGGACATTTTGGCCGGTCCTCACTTTCTGAGAGCCTTGTTTGGGGTCAAGACTTGGTTTTAGGGATAAGGTTATAATGAGGTTAAGGGTCGGTTTAGGGTCAGGGTTCGGGTTAGGCACTTAGTTGTGATGGGTAAGGTTAGGGTAAGCGGCTAGAGATTGCATTGTGTCAATGAATGTCCTCATAAAGATAGATGTACAATACAGTTTTTCTCAGTCGCTTTGATGCATTTCTCACATCACTATTTACATTTGCACAACAGTTAATGCGGTTCTCAAAACAATTAGTACAAACTGCAAAACCTAATTGATAACCTGCAAAAGCGTGTCACTTGCTCAAAATGGATAGCTCATTCCTCAAAAGCAAGTATTCATGTCAATGAAAGTGTCAGTGTCATCAAGATGAAAAGTCCTGACACCATTGTTTATGAACAAGATAGTCAAATGGCTTTGTCATGTTTTCATTATGACAGTTTACTCTGTCAATGTTTTCCAATGCAAAAAAGTCAGATCTTGGTGACACTACCTGAAAATGCTCAAGACAGCACTATATACTATTTGCACAGCCATCTGAAAAATACAGTAAAGTTACACATTACTGTATTTAGTGAGGTAACTGAGTACAAGACACTGAATATGTATGTTTCACATTTTTACTGCATATGCTCTTTGCTATTCTAATTTGTTCACAGCATTGTGCAATAGAAAAAAATACACCCTTATTTACAACAAACATAAACTCCCTTTGGGTAGAGCTGTGCACAACAATATTGCAGTACATATTGGAACTGAACATTGGTTGCAACTTGCAACTAATGCTTCACACACCTCTTCTCATCAGTGAAAGCTGAGATTCACCTGTGAGAAATTGTTCAATTTAGGAGAGATAAAAAAAAAAATATATATATATATATTTTTTTAAATGTGAAAAATTTGCTTGACAGATTTTGACAACTAGTTCAACATTTTTGTATGTAATGACTCAAGCAATGAAATGAGGACTATTAGTTTTATGTGGAATGACTATTCAGCATTAACAAGTATAGTTAATTTTGACTGACATGACATAAGCAAATGATAATGTTATTATAACGTTGGGGTTGAATGATAGGAGGAAGCAGGATCTACATGCAGCAAACTTTATTAAATAAATCCAAAACTAGACAGACACAGGACACAGGACACAAACAGCCAACATACAATAACAAGAACTCACAAAGACTGAGACTAGACACAGGGCTTAACTACATGGGCAAACAATCTAAACAAGATAACAAGGGGGCGTGGTTAATCAGAAACACCTGGGGAGACTAATCAACATAATGGGGAACTGCTAAACACGGGACAAGACAGAGGAACACAGACATGAATCATTACAGTTATAAAACAGCAGAGAGTTGTATGAAAGCAATTGATGCATGTCCAAAAGCATTTGCAATTTGTTGGAAGGAATGAGAAACTGCTACTATGATGTGCAAATGTAAATAGTGATGTGAGAAATGCACCAAAGCGACTGAGAAAAACTGTAATGTGTGTGTGTGTGTGTGTGTGTGTGTGTGTGTGTGTGTGTGTGTGTGTGTATATATATATATATATATGTGTGTGTGTGTATATATAGTATGTATATGTAAACAAATGAACACGTTTCAAATTCGCGGCTCTCTGTCTACATTTCAACAAGCTGGCTTCTCTCAACCGACCAAAAATAATAAAAAAGTATGTTTGTCTTCTTCAAGTAAATCTTCTTTTAAACGTAAATCTAACAAAATAAGTGAGGTTAATGTGCAAAGAATTATCACACACACACACACACACACACACACACACACACACACACACACACACACACACACACACACACACACACACACACACTCACACTTAGATAGATAGATAGATAGATAGATAGATAGATAGATAGATAGATAGATAGATAGATAGATAGATAGATAGATAGATAGATAGATTTTTGATCAATTTATTGTGTCCTTGCTAATTTATTCATTTCTTTCTAAAGTATACTTACTGACTTCTAATGGTTTTGAACACACACACACACACGCGTGCGTATAAATGATAATTTTCTTTACAAATATTTTAAAACAGGGAATTTGGTGTCGCTGTTTGAGAAGCTGAGATGTGGAGTTCAGTCAGAATTATGAGATCCTGTTCTGACCTAATTAGTGCCATTAGCATCCAGACTGAATCATTTAAGGGATTCAGTGGCATTAAATCTGTAATCCTCCTTGCTGTCCAAACTGTAACAACATCATTTCTTTTCATGCCTAAACTAGAAGGAGGAGACACAAATGATCTTGCATGTCCAGTAAGTCTGCTTTACAGTATTGCTTGATAGTTCCCCCAAAGATGAAAATACTGTCATCATACTCATGTCATTCCAAATATCAGTGTTGTATAGTTTTGCCCTCTGAATATGCAAAAGTAGGGCTTTTACACAAAGACCATGCAGGGTCAAGTTACACGGGAAAGTGATCTCTGATAATTAGTGTTTACTGGGAAAATCAGATGCGCATTCAGAAGCAAATGGAGATTAAAACATGCAGGATGATTGTGCTTAATAACTCTGAATTAATTGAAGCCAAACTGAAAAATCAGTGAAAGTTAGATTTATAATTCATACACAGCACTTTCCCCTCAATTAATTGATAATTTACTCAAATTCATGTGTTCAACCCCTGATCATAAATTAGGCAGTTTATGCAATAAGGAAATAGAGATTGGGCGAATCGTTTGACTGATGGCATGATCGCCAAACCCAGCATTAACACTGGGTGTTTTGCTCAGATTATTTTCTTTGAGGATTATGATGCAAATTACAGTTAAATCCTTATCCTAATCCTTTATTTTTTGTGATTTATTTAATTTTTTGATGACAGTTATGAAACACAGAAGGAAACCGTTTAAATCTGTGGTGTGTCTGTTTGTGTCTAAAGACTTGCAGGAAGGATCTGGGTGTGTAAATCGCTTCACTGAGACACTTTTGGTTGAACTGAATTTTTCCCAACATCAAAATTATTATAAAATAATATAGTTTTGGATGAAGTTAAGCAAGTCACACCGTAGAGTAGTAAACATTTACTAATGTATTTAACAGCGGTCTCATAACAGTCTTGAAAAGTTCTTATGTACTCCCTGTGAAATATAAAATTAGCACACGATTTCTCTCAAATTGTCAATTAATATGAACATTCAAAAAGGTCTTATAAGTAAAAACATAGAATTCTAAAAAGAAATTATGCTGACATGAATTTTTGGAGGATTATGGAAAAATGTAATTTTCTTAATTACATTTTTCATTTAATATTTTAGGAAAAATGTCTAAGCATCCTTAATGTAATAATTCTTTGCACATTAACCTCACTTACTTTTGTTAGATTTATGCTTAAAAGAAAAGAAGAAAACGCAATTTTTGTTTAAGGATATAGGTATTTTTACTGGAAGACAAGACAAACATACTTTTTTGATTATTTTTAGTTGGTTGAGAGAAGCCAGCTTGTTGAAATCTAGACAGAGGGCCGCGAATATCAAGTGTTTAATTTGTTTATAATTCTAATACTTTATACAGTGTAAAACAGAGAATGAGGTGTGTCAAAACTCCATCATAAATGTATAGGCTAATCCATGCAAAAATGTGCTTATGTGCTCCTGTATGCTGGAATTGCTCCATTAACATTTAATTATGCTTATACCAATTATAGCCTACTATCAGAGCAATTATACTAAACCGTAAATTTGCACATTCGTTTTTCAAATTAACCTGTGTGATTCATCTCCAATCCTTCCCTCCCTCCCATGAGACAAGGAAACACTGTAGGCACTTCTGTTACTCATGTGAATGGGCTGGGAATGGAGATGTGGATATATATACCAGACCACAGCGGAGAGAGTGTCACAGCGCAAGAAGCCGTGGTTCCAGACAGACTTACTTTACTTCAGTAATTTGAGTTCAATAAGAACTGTTACTCTCTTCAGATTCAACATCACTCCAGAGAACGAACCGGAAACATGTAAGTAATCAACTAAAACATGTCCAATATCCAAATATCCAATTCAGTGTCTCTTTATATAGCTATGGTGAAAAATAAATATGTTTGCATTAGTATACTTGCAGCCAGACTAATTTAGCACTTCAAGTGTGTAATTGATTAGTTAACTTGAAGTGTGCTATTTTGAAGTATATTTTAGTTGTAATTAAATTGTAGTAAAGCATAACTTTAGGTGTATTTAGTGTACTTTTGTGTGCTAAATTGGAACAACTTCAAGTATACTTCGTTAAAAATTGTTGGTAGCCTATATATTTGCAAAGTACTATTGAAAAAGGGAATATATTTAAAATTCAATAAAGTATACTTTTTTCACTAGGGTTTTCTGTTGAAATTTAGAGATGGAGTCCTTGAAAGATGTTATAGGCCAACAGTACATGAATGTTTAACTATTTAAGTGAAAACATCACTCTCCTTCTTCTTTTTCTGCACTTCTTCACAGCATGTCTTTCTTTAGGTGGGGCCAGACCAACAACTTCTGCAACATCGGCCGTTTCCCAGCCGCAACACTCGGATCACACTGCGCGCCGGTGTACCAGAACCCTTGTGTGGACCCTTGGGTGAAGCCTTTGGTTCCTCCTTGTGTGAAACCTGTGATCAAACCTTGCGTGGTTCCTTTTGTGAATCCTTGTGTCAACCCGTGCGCCAACCCGTGCGCTAACCCTTGTGCGATCCCTTGCGACTACATCAGACCTCGCTGTGACTACGACTGCAAGCAAGTCTTCCACAATGAGTGTGCTGATGAATGTGTGCGTACCTGTGAAGGTAAGACTTGTAGATCTGTTCTTTTTTTGTGAAATGTGTTTATTAACTCTTTGGTGCTGTTCGGTCATTTTTTCTTGTGGAAACGTTTGGTACTGCACCCTAACAAAATCTTACTGAAAGCAAATTTTTTGAGATATCAACTTCAAATTTGGAAAACAGCTTGTTTAGATTTATGGCTTTGATTTTCCCACAGTTTTAGAGTAAAACGTGTTTTGGAAAATATATATTTCATATAGAAACTGAAAATGGTATTTTTGTGCATTTTTCATGACAAATCATTTTTTTTATTTCGTCTTTAACTGAACTGAACCAAACTGAAGTCTGTGCTCTAAAGCATTAAAGATTTATGAGCGTTTAAATTGGAAATTTTATTGTCAGGTACATGCTCAAAAAGTGAATGAATGGATTATAAATACTGCATAAATACAATTTAGTATCATAAAATCTCATAAAAATACAAAATATTAAATAAAAGAATACAAAAAGTTAATTAAAAAAAATTCATTCATTTTTGACCAACACGCCAGTACAGCTCCTGATTGATCTCTTCTGCTTGGTTTTCCTCAGATTTGGTTCTGCAGGTGCGTTGTGTTGACCTGATTAAATCCTGGAAGTGCCAGAATCGTCTGGAGCATCACACCAATTGTTATCGTAGTGATAACCTCATTGTCCGTAGAGGACAGTGTTTCCAGATGTGGGTTGAGCTGTCCCGGCCGTTCAATCTGAAATGTGACAAACTTCACCTGGAGCTGAAACTTGGTCAGTTAAGTCTTTATGATCAGCTTGATTTTTTTTTATTTTTTTTTTACTTTTAGTTAATGATAATAACCCTGGTTATTTCTTGCTGTTTGTATTTTACAGGTAATGCTCCATCAATATCCAATGGCACTCTGGTGATTGTTCCATTAGTGGAAGAATTCAAAAAATCTCGCTGGGAGGCCAAGATTGTCGAAAGGGTGCAAAACCGAGTCAAACTGTGTGTGTACTCCCTTCCGACTGCTTGTATTGGACGATACAGCCTCACCGTTGTGACTTGCGGCCCAAGAGGCAGAGCCACGTCATCATGCAACCCTTGCAATGACATTTACATGCTGTTCAACCCCTGGTGTAAAGGTATGTACAGTATGAAGAGGAAGAGAATTGCATTTCAGACTTTTGAATGCAATGTAAACTGTGCACTTCAGAAATTCCATGCAGAAGTCTTAATGTTAATTCATTTTTAATTGTCTTTGTGAGAAATCTTGCCAACAAAAACATGCCACACTTATTAATTTGCAAGATATATAAATATATTATATAATGTTTTCACTACAGGCTGTAATTGTATATTTCTACAAATGTCTTTGTAAAGAATGGCACTGGATGTTAATCAAGCATTAGAAGGAACATTGATTATTATAATCGGTAAATGGTTGTAAAACTGAATCAAGAAAAAACAAATGAAACCATTATCGAAACTACGGTATATGAAGCTTCTCAGTTTAAATGTCAGCACTCTCTTTCTTTACTAGATGACTCTGTGTACCTGAATGAAGAGGCGGAGAGAGTTGAGTATGTGCTGAATGACACGGGCAGAATCTTCTATGGAACTAAATGTCAGATCACATCCAGAAACTGGAACTTTGGCCAAGTAAGAGACAAACTTTTCATTAATATATGTCAAAATGTTTGCAGTGGAATATGTTTGATCTGAAGCGCTGGAATACAAGCATAGCATAAACCACAGAAATTGCACACTGCATGGCAAGCATCTTAACTTTTAATTCCTCTGATTCTTAGTTTGATGAAGGAATCCTGGCTGCGTGTTTGTTTGTGTTGGAGAAGAGTGGTGGACCTTGCTCAGGATGGGGAGACCCTGTTAACGTGGCCAGAGTGGTGTCTGCTCTGGTAAGTCTTCTTTTTCCTCATGAAGCCTAATGAACTTCCTGATGGGCTGGGCTCTATGCTTCCTCTGAATGATGCAATCATGACTTGATGATGTTGAGCAAGAGAACAGATAATAATGTAGCACTCTTCACACTTTCACAGATTAATGCCAACGATGACTGTGGTGTGTTGGTGGGTAACTGGTCAAACTGCTATGGAGACGGAACTTCTCCTACATCCTGGTGCGGAAGCAGTGCCATCCTGAAACAATACCACAAATGTGGAGGAGTACCTGTCAAATATGGACAGAGCTTGGCCTTCGCTGGAGTCACCAACACAGGTAAGAGTTCAGGCGGAATGGACAAGGAGAAAATAAGGGTTGAGAAAGGGATAGTAGATGTAATTCACTTCTTCTTCTCTTTCTCGTAGTGTTGAGATGTTTGGGCATTCCCACTCGTCCGGTCACAAACTTCTGTTCTGCTCATGACACTGATGTGTCTATGACAGTAGATATTTATCTTGATGAGAACTGCGGTCTGATCGATAACCTGAACCGTGATTCAATCTGGTAAGATTCTGTACGAACCTCTTTCATTATGCAACATCAGCAACAGTGTCAACTATAGTATCATTAAGCAGTATTATCTAAATTGATTTTTGATTCCATTGATTTGACATTTTCACTACATATTTTCAAAAGTAGTTGATTATAAAGATACCAAGTAGGAATTGAGACTATTATCTTTACAATGGCTTTGTATACTGCAAAGCTGAATATGCAGTTTGGCAATAGCAGCTTTGATGAGCACCGCCTATTGGTGAGAAAATGTAAATGCACTGAATATAAATTGAATATTTATATATCTAATTGTGATCACCAAAACTATGCAATGTTCTGGACAAAGCACAAAGTGATGAATTTGCATTGCAATCTTTTCTTGTGTCCTCTTGCATTGCATTATATTTCTGTCTCCTCTGGTGTGATGTGAATCCTTCTCCTTCTCTTCATGTAGGAACTACCACGTGTGGAATGAGGCCTGGATGGCTCGTCCCGACCTCCCATGTGGTTTTGGAGGTTGGCAGGTGGTTGATTCCACTCCTCAGGAGACCAGCCAGGGCATCTTCCGCTGCGGCCCAACACCTGTTGCTGCGGTCCGCAGTGGACAGGTCTTCCTTAAATATGACACTCCCTTCGTTTTTGCTGAGGTACGAACATGCCTTGTAATTGGATCATTAAGCACAGGGTTTTGATGCAATTATTCCAGAACACGTGAATCTCTTTGTAACATGCACATTATCTTATGGTAATATATTATAGTGTTAGTGTTTTGCAGTAATATTATTGATTTGACTGCACTGACTCTATCAGATGAGAACAAAACTTGAGCTGGATAATGACTGCTTTACAGCAAAATTTGAATTTGCCTCATATTTGATGAAGCTTGCATCATTGATTGTGTTATTTTCCTGTTTTACTACATTTTCTTGCTGTAGGTGAACAGTGACGTAGTCTTCTGGCAGAGAACAGCATGTGGAACCTTCGCTGTGGTCCACGTTGACAAGAACGCAGTGGGTCACTGCATCAGCACCAAGGCTGTCGGCTCAGACAAACGTGTGGATATCACACACCACTACAAACACCCAGAAGGTGAAAAGTCACACACGTCACTTAAAGACTCTTTCACTCAGAATAGTTGTAATAGCTTCCCTCCCCACATCCTTCAGGTTCAGAGGAGGAGCGTTGTGCTGTGGAGACAGCCCTTCGTCACGGCTCCAGGAGATGCACATACCCACTGCCCTGCGCTGAGGATGTTGTCTGTGATATCAGCATGAAGGGTGATGGACCATGTGTGGGCAAGGATGCCGTGATCTGCATCGCTCTGAAGAACAAATGCAGCTCACCTCGTAGCGTCACCCTCCACAGCCATCTGTCGGCCACATACTACACCGGAGTCCAAAAATCCTTGGTGAAGAAGGACCAGACCTGCTTTGAGCTCAAGGCCAGTGAATGTAAGAAATGAAAGAGCTTAGCTAAAGTTGAGAATGTAAAAATCCTTTCAGAGACTAAAATCAAATCAAATCTAATATGAAATGTTCTGATATGATGGAGTTGAGGATTTTACTGTCACTTTCAACAGAAGCATTAGAATTTATCATTGTTTATCTCTTGTTCCTCTTTAGCCAAGGTTCTGGAGTGGGCCCTGCGATATGAGGATTACAAGACTCACCTTGTGGATCATTCAGCCATGATGCTCACTGTCGCTGGACGGGTCACTCAAACTACGCAGATTGTGGCCAAACGCTTCAACTTCAGGATGTGCACACCAGATCTGGTTATTTCTGTGAGTTTGAATAACTTGAAATCTATACTTCACCTGCTGGACATAATGTGTGTTTGTTGATGAAACTATACATTTTATAAGCCTGTCTTATGGCTAGACGTAAAATCAAGAACTACTGATGATTATTAGCTGGGTGGTCTTTTGCATGACTGTCCTGTAATCTGTAGTGTGGTGTTAATTTGGATTGTGGTTTTCAGCCTGGATGTGATTGTGTGGTGGGCAAAGAAGTGCCGATCCAAATCACTTTCCAGAACCCACTGCCCTGCGTGCTGAAGAACGCCATATTCCGTATCGAGGGACTGGGACTGAAGCACTGCAGATCCATTAACTATGGGTAGGAAATGAATCGTGTTAAACTATAAAAAAGAATGGGACATTTAACATGCTACTATTCATTTTTCTTGGTATATAAATCAATTCTTACTTTTTTTGTCTGTTTATCAGTGACATTGCAAGCCATGCCACAGTGAACCTGACGGAGAAATTTATCCCCAAGTGTCACGGTCCTCACAAACTTCTGGCCTCCCTGGATTGTCCTCAACTCACTCAGGTTCATGGATGCTCTAACATCATTGTCAAAGAAAAGTAAACATGCACTCAAATAACCGGAGGACCAGAAAGCTTTCAGCATGCTTTTCACGTGGATTGATTTGCAGAGTTAAAAAAATAAATTGTATTTTAGTTATGTAATCTCCAGTGAAAATGGTAAACCAAAGGGTGCATTTAATCTCGGAATCTTGCTTTTAAAGGGATGATTTATGGCTGACATTGTTTTTTTGTGGGTGATATATTCTGGAATATGTGATGTAGTTTCACATATAAGAAAGATTGCAAATATTCAATTATTCTAGTCATTTGCTTTCTTTTGTTATGTAGTCAACACTAAACAACTGACAATTTGTGGTTGTGTTCTATGATTTATTTTCTTCTTGTAGCTGCACTGATAATCTGGCCTCAATGTTGCATCAATAAAAGTCATTAACTTGAAGTAAACGTGTGTTTGTGATGAGTAATAATGAATCTGTAGATCAAATGATCATGACGTTATACAACAAGGAATGACACTTTGTGGGTTATTGAAACAAGTAGCTAGTGTATGAGCGTTAGAACATTACAGTGTAAACTCCTGGCCAAAAAATAAATAAACAAAATGGGCCAAACCCAAAATGGCTCAACATTAAGCTTTTAATTGTCTTAAACAAATTATTTAGCAATTAGCAAAATGTAATAAAATGCACCACTTAAAAAGCCACACTTTGTCATCTCCATGCAAAAACATGGAGCATGGAGATGCTCCAAGTCAAGTCACCTTCATTTATATAGCACTTTTAACAATATAGATTGTTTCAAAGCAGCTTTACAGTGATAGTAGGAAGTTAAAGTAACAGAGATTGTTTTGGCTTTACAGCAGCTCTAGAATAAAGTTATTGTCCAGCTAAAGTTAGTTTTGATCGATTCACTTCCGTTGTTTAACCTTTTGATATTTTATTTTATTTAAAAAATGCAAAAATTTAACTTTTTATTGAAGCAAAATAATTGAAAGAAGGGGGAAAATCACATTATATATAAAAAAAATTTTTCTCCAAAACACATTGGGAACAATTATTTGCCCCCTTTTATTAAATACTTTTTGCAACCTCCTTTAACCAAGATAACAGCTCTGAGTCTTCTCCTATAATGCCTGATGAGTTTGGAGAACACCTGACAAGAGATCAGAGACTATTCCTTCATACAGAACCTCTCCAGATCCTTCAGATTCCCAGATCCATGTTGGTGCTTCTTCTCTTCAGTTCAGCCCACTCATTTTCTATAGGGTTCAGGTCTGGGGACTGGGATGGCCATTGCAGATGCTTGGTTTTGTGCTCAGTGACCCATTTTTGTGATGATTGTTTTTGAATCACTGTCCTGATGGAAAATCCAAACATGGCCCGTTATAAGATTTCTAGCACAGGCTGTCAGGTTTTGATTTCTTATCTGTTGGTATTTGATCGAATCCATGATGCCATGTATCTGAACAAGATGTCCAGGACCTCTGGCAGAAAATTGGGCCCACAGCATTAAAGATACAGCAGAGTATTTCATTTTACACATGGACCATGGTGTACTTTTTATTTTTTATTTTTTTTATCTGTCCATAGAACGTTTCAAAAGTAACTGACACTACTGGAACTTCAAACGGGACGGGTTCTATGGTCAGTTAATATATATATTTGGAGTTTTAGACCATTTAACTTAGTGATTGCTACAGTATCAGGATGTGAAGAGACTTTCAACCAGCATAACAAAACAAAATAAATTCTGGAACAAGAATTTTCTAAGTAATTAATTTATTGTCATTGAATGGCTTTTTTAAAGGTAAATGTATGTGACATGATATTGACGTGACATTACATAAAACATGAAGCATTTCGGTAAGTTGTACTGTATCTTTCAACATACCTTCCAGTTCATTGATATTAATTTCATACTATAACTAGTAATATAACAAGAGTTGATCAGTGCACAGTCTGCACGTGCTTCTGGTTGAATTAGCTAGAATTAGTTAATTTTCTGCCAGAGGTAGCAGAGAATTAGCTAAGACAGCGATTTATTACAACACATTAAAGAGCGCCAAATGGTATTTATGGTTTAATTTATTTATAAATATTGACAGAACTATACAACTGAGCCTTAAGGCCTATTTACACTTCTGCGTCGAACTGCCGCCGTAGCTACATCGTAGGCTGTGTGTAGCGCGCGTACCCTTCGCCGTACCCTGACGTGCACCTCTCCAAAAGTGTAACAACGCGTCAATTGTACGCGGACGCAAGCGCTGTGATTGGTCTGCCAGAACCCCTCCCTCGGGGTTTCACATGCTCCCTAGGTGTGCGTGAACGCGGACAACGACGCAGAAGTATAAATGAAAACCAACGCGTTGCCTACAGCGTAGAGGTTCCGGCGTAGGTCCGACGCAGAAGTATAAATCAGCCTTTAGCCTGGCTAACGTCAGACCAAGTCTCATTTGAGACTTGGTCTGGGAACCACGTTCATTTTCTCGTATTTGAGGCGTGGTTTACGAATGCCCAGAGCCGTTTATTGGGCACTATGAATGTCTATCAGATGCGCCTGTACGTAGCTCATAGTCAATAGGCTTGTTCGACTTCAAACAGTTCTGCGCAGACCGATCGGCGGCTGACTTGAAGCAGTGCATGCCGGTTAGAAATTTTGTCCGACTTGATATAGCGCCAACGCCACGTGACTGTGACATATGCCATCAAAGTACCGCGAGAGCATTTCGAAAGTAGCCGGAGAACTCAGCCAGCGCAGCTTCTCAAGAGCGGCTGCACTGGGCTGCAGGAGGGCTGATGACGACACAGCTGTCCCACGATTGGCCGGATTCACCGCATGACAACGATCACGTGTGTTTCGTGTTTATTCGAACACCTTTAGTTACTCTAAAGCTCACAAATCAGTTTTTTATAACAGTAAACACTCTTTTCATGTCATATGTTATATTGTGTCATGTTTATCAAATTAAAACTGATTAAAAAACGTATAGACTCCACTTCATTAATAGTAGCAATTATGTTGAACTTTATTCTTGTTCAAACAGACGCTGTATGAAGCAGTACATAAAGTAGGCCTATTGAATGAAAATGTCTCTGAAACATCTGTGTATTATTTGGCCAATATTACATTTATTTCACTTCAGCTGTGGTAAAGTACGCGAACACCACGTGAGCGGTCAATACGGGAACCAGAAAGTGTCCGACTTCACGTCTCCGTTTGCAGCTCCTCCCCGCCTGCACGCGGCTACTCTCGCCGATCGGTTACATCCAGCCGCAGCCGATGTCGAACACACCTTATCGCTTCAATTATACCAGATGACGTATGTAGAGCGAAAGAAATTTGACGAGGAAAAAGACGATGGGTCAAAAATGTATTTGTACACGATGGCGTTTATCGAATATTACCGTTTGTGCAAGATAAACATGAGGGTAGAAGGTAACGTCGAGTCTGATGCCATGTTGGATCCATAGATATAAGGCTTGTTTGAGATGAGCAAAATCTGCGCAGAACCGATCACCGGTGATCAGCGCGAGATACATGCCGGTTACAAATGTGTCCGAGTGCGGTCCGCCTTGCTCTGATGTCATGCTGACGTATGTCAAAAATCTCTCGCGAGCGCAAGGCGCACCTACGTCGGATTCTGCAGTCGAGCGCAGTTGCTCTCCACCGACTGCGCTGATCAAAAGCATGATGGGAAACGACTTGCTGACGACACAGCTTAATGCTCATTGGCTTAAACAACTGTGATCAGTGGTGTAGTCTACGTGATACGCAGGTATACGCCGTATACCCACTAGAAAAGGCCAAGGATTTGCGTATACCCACTTAAAAAAAGCGTGAGGATACGTATCAACTTCGTTTTGTGTCAGAACTTTCACTTTCATTCATAAATTCACCCCGTCAGTGTTTGCGAAGCGACGGATCGAATCGCGGAATCCAGTCACAAATGGAACTTGCTATATAAAGCAGAACGTCACGGAATTAGGCTATTTTTGAATGAATAAATCAAAAGTAGCTGCTGTACAATGAATCAAATCTCGATATGGACTAGTGTCTATGAATATTAAAGCTAAAAGAGACTGCAATTGTTCTACGCGTCTCTGGGAATGAGCGCTCAGTTTGCTCCACTACACATACACACACACACACACACACACACACAGAAGCACGCGTGACTCACGCTCGTGGTGTTTTCAGCGTTTCACTGTATTGAGACATGATGTAGGCTACACATGTGCATTTCATCGCAGAGCTGCTATGAGAGTCACTTGATGAGAATTTCACCATTTCATTTGATAAAACTATCGTCATTCATTCGTTTCATATGGTGCGTTCAAGTCATCTCGTATAGATCGTATTTACGAGTTGAATGCACATGAACGCCACCACAATGTCGTAAATACCAGTGGGGAGCTCGGGATTTTCTTTAAGCCCCGATCTGTACGAGTTGGGGGCGTGTCAGTGAGAAGCATGGCGGAATCAATGAATGCAACGTCTGTAGTTGAGCAAAGTGATAGTAAAATATAGCCTATCACTTACAGGTTTAGCAGTGACATTGTAAGGCTTTTTCATTTATAACAAAGTAAGCTCTCTGCACAAAATATGATATAGCCTACTTGTAATATAACAATTAACTAATTATATAATGATACAGTTCATTTACATTGGCCTCATAAGTTAATTAAAAACATAAAAAGAAAAACACACCCGATGCGCATTCTTTGTTCTTCATTTTCTATAAGCAGAGTTAACAAAACTTGCTATATTTTCGTGTTATTCATTAAAAGAAGGTACACCACCATCTTGCTCCGACGAAACTGACTTGAACGCACCTCACGTCGTCAACACGACTTCCCACCTCGTACGTACGAAATTCCCAGGAGGACTTGAACGCACCAATATAGCCTACTACACACAGAAACTGTTATGTCTTTACGACAACCTGTCAAAATAAAAGTTCTGTATAACTTGAAGAAATTATAACAGAAATATATTACTATTGCACAGAGTATACTTCAGGCCTAATAATAATAATAATAGTTTATTAAAACACACAGAAACTCAAATGTCTACAACCCACCAAAATAAAAGTTCGGTCTAACTCAAATTAATTAGAAAGGAATTGCACAGTAAAATGTATTTTAAAATAAATTTTTTTTCAAAAACACCATTTCTAAAAGTAAATTTGTATTTGTGCCTATAATGTTTTTTTTTTTTTATTGTTGATAATTGTCAACTGATAAAACCTGTGCTTCAGGGACCATATAATCATATAACAAATAAATAAGTTGATAACACTTAGTATTTCATAATGCTCTCAATTACATGTCGATGCATACTGTATGCATTAGTGAGTGTGGTGGTGCTTATGGGGTGACGCTCTGGGCTGGGTGAGTATGCGGCGGGGGGGGGGGGGGGGGGGAGCTGGGGGTGTTATATTAGAGTATACTCACTACAAAAAACTAGACTACACCACTGACTGTGATGTATTGTTCTCTTTTAAAATGTTTTGATTTTAAAACTCTAATATCATATGTGTATGTTATGTGTGAATATTCCCAAATTATCTGACAGTGCGATCTCTTTGGGTTATGCAATTTAATTTTTATAAAAATAAAGAAAGAAAGAAAAACACATTATGTCTGTAAAGAAAAAAATATTGATAAACATGTAGGCCTATTTGGAATGGAATTAAATAACAAGTACTTTGGGTGTCTTGTTCATTTTATTTATTTTCATATAAAAGCAACAGAACTTGAATTGCATCCAGTTTATTAGCAACACTGTGCACGAGCATGAATCCCGCGATATCCATCTTTGATCTCACAGGTGTCAGATCCACTGAGAAGAGAGAACTGTCCGGCTTGCCTGCGCTTTTTTCACTCCTCCTCTCACTGCAGCCGCCTACTCTCGCATACATTTCAGGCGAGGCAAGGCGCATCTCAAACAAGCCTATAAACAAACTGCTTCGGTGTCGTCATCGTCTTGCTGCTCCCTCACCGTTCTGTGATTGGTCCGACAACTTTCATCGAATAACAATTTATCACAAATTGTACGATTGTCAGTCAGCTAGCGTGATGTGTAAAAGTTATGAAAAGCAATTCCATATACACTGTGAATGTGTTTATCTCATAATAATTGTAATAATAATTATACTTATATTGATCATTTAAATGTGTTTGTCTCATATCTATCTGTTCCAATAATATAAAAGAAAATTGATGCTACCTTTAAGAGCTTTGTAAGAACATTACATTTTATGATGATGCAATATATTTATAATAAATCAGAATTTCACATCATAAACAGACATGATTCATTTCAATTATGTTTTATTTATGCTGCGACAGCACAGAGACAAGATTAACAATAAAGTGATTAAGAGGAAATAAGTAGAAATCAAAAGTTTTCATTGACATTACTAGCATGAAAAAAAAAAGCTTTTTTCATAATTCATTCATTATAATCATAATCATAATCTGCATTAGAAGGAATTACTAATCCCATATCCCAATACATTACTTAAAGAAGGGAAATTATTCATCAACAGGATGTAAATCACAATATTTAGAAAACAACTTCCAAGACCATAATTAATCTGTAACATTTGTCTTTAGTAGATGAAGTGAAACAGTGTTTGCAAATCATGTGAAACACACAATGGAAAATTTTACTGAAGCATTTAGTCATCAACACTTTCTTTTCCAATCAAAATTTCCTCTCTTTCGGTTATTCGATTGGTTTAACAGTGCTGTTTGACCACAAGGTTGGTGAATCCATGCACCTGAGTGAGCTGAGGACAGTCGAATGAAGCCAGAAGCTTCTGTTGGCCGTGACACCTGGGAACAAACTTCTCCGTCAGGCACACAGTGGCATGTCCTGCGATGTCACTGAGGAAGAAAAAAGATTATTTAATATTACTGTAATTTATATATTTTAAAATAATTGTATAGAATTAATTGGAGAATGTAAGAACAGAATAATGGCAAAAAATATTTATTATTTAATCGACCAATTCATTAAATTAATTATACCCATAGTTAACAACTCTGGGGTGCTTCAGTCCAAGTCCCACAAAGCGGAATATAGTGTTCTTGAGGACACAAGGCAGTGGATTCTGGAAGGTGATTTTGACATGCACTTCTTGACCCAGGACTGCATCACATACAGGCTGAAAAGAACCACATACAAGACAGATTTATTAATATTTATAAATTATTTCAGCTGATCAACAGAATAAGTTGAATTCTTTAAACTCACAGCGAGAACTAGATCTGGAGTGCGCAGTCTGAAGCTGTACTGGGTGGCCAGAATCTGCTTAGTCTGAGCGACGTGTCCAAAGAGGTTGAGCATCAGCGGGGCGTGATCCACCAGGTGTTCCTTATACTCATCATAACTCAGGGTCCATTCCATAGGTTTGCCTATAGTGGGAAAAGTTATATGCTTTCATTACAAGTCTCTATTTTAAATAACTAACAGATTATGTGCTAATTTGCATTATTAACTTTACACATAAGCTGCACTAGTAACTGTGTGGTCGGATGTATTTTAACTCAAACTTGATCATTTCTCACATTCTGAGGCCTTGAGCTCGATGCATGTCTGATCTCTCTTCAGGAAGGTCTTCCTGACTCCAGTGTAGTACATGGCTGCTGCATGGCTGTGGAGGGTGACGCTACGAGGTGAGCTGCAATTGTTTTTTAGATTGATGCAAAGCACGGCATCTTTTCCCACACACAGTCCATCGTCCTTCAGGCTTACTTCACAGACAACATCCTCAGCGCAGGGCAGTGGGTATGTGCATCTCCTGGAGCCGTGACGAAGGGCTGTCTCCAAAGCAGCACACTTCTCAGAAGAACCTGATCAATGGAAGCAGGAGGAGGTGAATGTACAATTAAAATGATTGATTCTTGCTCCACTTTTACTATCCAGGTGTTTCTTTTTTTGGCCTTTCACCTCTTTATGAGAAAGACATGATAGGGAGTGTTATTGACTCGAACCTCATCCTCATAAGCACAATGGCTTAATGTGTCTGGAGCATGAGTTGCACCACATCCTTTACCAATTCAAATGTAAGTATTTTGTGGCATATGTATGGCCCACTTACCCAGTGGGTGTTTGTAGAGGTTTGTGATATCTACACGTTGATCTGAGCCGACGGCCTTGGTGCTGATGCAGTGACCTACTACATCCTTCTCAACGTGGACAACAGCAAATGTTCCATTACTTTTCCTCTGCCAGTAAACTTTATCACTGTTCACCTAGAACACAAGGAGACAAACAGGAATTGTAAGTCATTGTATGTCAATCTCTGTATGACAGAATGCTATATTAAAGGAATTAACGCACTTCTGCGAAAATGAAGGGCACGTCATGCTTCAGGAAGGTCTGTCCACCGCGGATCGCAGCAACAGATGTTGGGCCACAGCGGAAGAAGCCCTGGCTGGTCATTTGAGGAGTGGCGTCAAGCACCTGCCAACCTCCAAAACCAGATGGCAGGTCGGGACGAGCCATCCAGGCCTCATTCCACACATGGTAGTTCCTACACAAAGAGAAGAAGAAAGACATTCACTTAAAGGGATACTTCAGGATTTAGCATTAAGCTTTGTATTAGTAGAAAACCTGTAGTATTTTCGAATTACCGTGCTTTCCAGCCTCATATCCCCCTGAGACGAGAGATTTATGTATTTTTTGTCTGGAAAAAATCCTCCGATGACGCAAAAATCGTCATTTTGCGTCATCGGAGGATTTTTTGGCCAGAGGCTAAAGACTACAGCCAGTAGTAGGGGCTGTCCCGCATGTTCTCAACCCGCCCATAGAGGGTGGGATCTCACTCACAGAATGTACACACAGTGTCAGACGTCTTTCTTTGGAAGCTAAGCTAACAGGCTTCTGTTCTGTGGAGAAAGCTGAGTAGTAGGAGAAAGCTGAGTAGGGGTTACCATCCTCTTTTCCCGGACATGTCCGGCCGTCGAGATCGTCCAAAATGTCCGGGATTCGCTTTTGCTTTCTGCAGTCGCCATTCATTGTTTACATGCACACCTTTTGTTTCAATCTAACTGAATTCATTCCGATTGGTGAATCTGAATGTAGTGTTTACATGAACGCTAAACAAGTGATCGGTTGATCGGTTGATGTGCGTTTTAACAGTGCTAAGAAAATTCCCGCTCCTCCGGGAGAGAAACGAGACCGGTGTGTCTCAGTAATGACGCCACCAGCCTCGCGCCGTTCTCCCGCGGCCCTCAGCCTCGTCCTGCTCGCCACAGTAAACATAATGAATGGCGACTGTAGAACGCAAAAGCTGAATCCCAGACATTTTGGGCGATCTCGAAATACCGGGCAAACTCGTCACGGAGACTCACTAGTAGCCTAACCTTGTTGTTTTCAACTGCGCTCTCTAACTGGTAGGTGTGGCTTGGGAGTGGCCTCCTAGGGCAGCGAAGCAAGTGAATTCTGGGAGTTGTTGTCTTTCATCCACATAAGCCAAACATACATTTTCTGGCTTTTCTCAGTCTAGAAAGCTCCAAATTCAAAAATGTCTTCACATTTCTTGTACATAAATGACCTATTTTAAATACACATTCATCTTTCCAGAGGTGAAGTATCCCTTTAATGCACTTTCAGAGGAACTTTAGGTGACATCACAAATGTTCATGGTACTTACCAGATTGAATCGCGGTTCATGTGATCAATCAGCTGAAATTTCTCATCAAAATAAACATCACTTGTCAAACGAACGTCAGTGTCATGAGCAGAACAGAAGTTTGAGACTGGACGAACAGGAATGCCCAAACATCTCAACACTACGAGAAAGAGAAGAAGAATAAGTGCATTACATCTTCAATCCCTTTCTCAACCCTTATTTTCTCCTTGTCCATCCGCCTGAACTCTTACGTGTGTTGGTGACTCCAGCGAAGGCCAAGCTCTGTCCATATTTGACAGGTACTCCTCCACATTTGTGGTATTGTTTCAGGATGGCACTGCTTCCACACCAGGATGTAGGAGAAGTTCCGTCTCCATAGCAGTTTGACCAGTTACCCATCAACACACCACAGTCTTTGTTGGCAATAACCTGTTAAAGAGAGACGATTGATAATGTTGTGTTTTTTATGTAGCAAACTTCATGCATATGTACCATATTTAGAACAGAGTAAATCAGACCGTTTTGTTAGGCTTTCCAACATAGATAGAAAGAAAATGAATACTCACTATGTCAGACACCCCTCTGGAAATGTTGATGGGACTTCCCCATCCTGTGCAAGGGGTACAACTCTTCTCCAGCACATATAAGCATGCAGCCAAGACTCCCTCCTCAAACTAAGATTCAGATGGCAGTTTGTAAATTGTGAAACATCTGGAATGCTATCTTTTGTAACGTTTTTTTCTTGTAACACACAGTCCCCTTTGAAATCAATGGTTTTGCAGAGTCTCCCTGACATACCGTAAACTTGTGTGTAGGCACTTTTAACTCTCAAGTTTAACACTTACTTGGCCAAAGTTCCATGTCCTGCAGCCAATCTGCTGTTTAGTTCCATAGTAGATTCTGCCCATGTCATTCAGCACATACTCGACTCTCTCCGCCTCTTCATGCAGGTACACGCAGTCATCTGAGAACAGAGAAAATTGGACTTGAAGCTTCATAAAGATTTAATCGTGCTTTCTTTCTTTCCGCATTCAATTTAATCTTCATATAATCAGGTTTCAGTGTAATGAAACACGTACCTTTACACCAGGGGTTGAACAGCATGTAAATGTCATTTTCAGGAACACATGGTGAAATGAATCTTCCTCCTGTACAGTGAGTCACGACACTGAATTGGTATCGTCCAACGCAAGCAGTCGGAACAGAGTGCACACACAGTTTGAGTCGGTTTTGGCCCTTTTCAACAATCTTTGCTCCCCAGCAGTCTTTCTTGAATTCTTCCACTATTGGAACGACCACATAAGTGCCGTCTCGGATGGATGCGATATGACCTGTAAAGCACACAGAAGAACAAGTGATTCCAGTGAGAGTAGAAATGCATGTTCCTCCTCTACATATACAGTATCTGCATGTCTTATATTGTCACCCACGCACAGGTCATACAGTAACTAACCAAGTTTCAGCTCCAGGTGGAGTTTGTCACAGCTGGGATTGAAAGGACGGCAAAGATCAATCCACATATTGAAGCACTGTCCTCTGCGGACGATGAGGTGATCATCAAGGAAACAATGTGTGTGATGCTCCTGACGATTCTGTCCGGTCCTGCACTTGAGAAGATCGACTTTACTCACCCGGAGGAGAGTTTCTGAGAAAACGAAAAAGCAGAAGACAGCTCATTAAATATCAAACAGATCATTCATTGTGTTATTACAACAAAACATTTCCCATCATGCATTGCAGGACAACGATCTACGACTCTTACGATCACCTCCACCTTCTCGCTTGATTGTGCAATCTTCCACACACTCCTTGATGACAACTTCCTTAGTCTCATAATCACGGCATGGAGTGATAGTTGCAAGGTTTAGTGTATGGAGTAGCGCAAGGGTTAATGCAAGGGTTAATGCAAGGGTTGATGCATGGGTTCACCCATGGCTTTACACGAGGATTTGCGCATTGGTTCACATGTATTTGCGCTTGGGTTCACGTATGCATTTACCCATGGATTCACATGAACATTTGCGCATGAGCTTAAACACGGATTTGTGCAACTGTTAGCATAAGGGTTTGCACATGGGTTAACACTAGGGTTGGTGTAAACCGGTGCGCACCTTTCCAGCTTTCATCCTCCTGCAGTTTGACCTCTGGGAAACGGCCGAGGGTGCAGAGGTTTTGGCATGGGTTGTTTGCAAAAGGCATCCTGTCAGAATAAAAAAAAAAACAGATTGTGAAGGATGAGTTAAAAGATACATTAAGATTAAGATCGTCACTTGTTTGCACAAGTCCAGGTGGATCATTACTAACGTCTGTTGAATCCTTTCTTATGTATTCACCTAAATATTAAATCTATGAGCATTCAAATCATCAAGTCATGTTTCTATAACTCAAGCTGCGTTTACTAGACAGGAAGGTAAATCATCTTAACCTTTTTCTTTTGGTGGGTTATTAAGCGTCCAGAAAACAATTAATAAGTGCAAAATAAAACCAGATATGAAGCCTGAAGTGAAGTCAAAGTTGATCACTTACATGTTTTAGTCCTTGTCCTTGTTTAAGAGAAACTGAACCGGGAACTTGGTTTACTGAAGCGAGTGAACAGTGAGTCCTGCTTTAACCAGCTCTTCTTTCCACTGCAGCTCTGGATATATATACTTCATGTCCATCTCCACCCATTCCACGTCTCTTGTGATAAAGAAGATAGGATTTTGGGTGAGTGACATGATAATTGAATAATTTTTTTTTTAGGGATTTAAGTCCAATTAATGTCTTAGTTTAATTGTTCTGTACTGATAGAGATCGAGAAATCCTCGAGTAAGGAGAAAATACTCATTTATTATGACATAAATGCCAATGCCAAACTAGTCATGGCAAGGTTACAGGTGTGATTACCAGATCATGCATTAGTTTTACTTATATTTTAAATTATAAAATGTTTAAAAATGTAATTAACCAGAATTTAAGTAGTTTATTATTTCTGTATATTTATTTCTTAATTAACGTTCTCTCAGATATGTTTTGTGGAAATTCAATTAAATGAAACTGAATTGTCAGTTGTACAGTTTTACCTCAAGGCCGACACTGATTACAGAACCAAAGCTAAGTTAAATCTTGTTGTTACTTTTAAATTATATACAATTTAGGTAAAAATAGACATGTCATTGTTGGAAAATATTCTCTTTGATTCTAACTATATAAACAGCTGCTACCTGAAGTTTGAAAATATTTGTTTTGCAAAACAGTCATAGCCATTTCACACCTAGTTTTACTAGGGCACATTATACATTGCTTTGCAATTTTCATAGAGTTTATGTGTTTCTAACATAAACAAAACTGAAAAGTAACGATAATAATTAAATATGACACATTTGGTGTTGTAAGTGGCATTAATTAGGGCAGTAAAACCGTGTCAATGCTAACTGAACATATAAGTCATCATCACCATATGTATTTCAGGTTTGCATAAAGTGTTAATGTACTGTGTGTGTACTACTTAGTGTAATGGTATAATTAATGTATAGTTTTACATTGTGTATCTTCGTTTTTAAAATCACTTCATGTAAAATAGTTAATGTTCATTTACTTTATTTTTGTGAACAAGTATAACAGGTTCTGATGTCAACAGCTACATAACAAGGAGATTTTGTGATAATACTGGTGCTTAGTTGTTTGAGTATATGAGAATAATACGATAATACACATAAGTAAAAAGATATTCAGTGAAAAATAATAACTGGTTCCTAATTAAATAATGATGTAGGTGATGGATTCAATTATGTGAACAGATACAGAGATTAAAATTCTCTCATCATGCAGATCTGGAAAGTAAGCACACTACAATTAGGGGTGTGAGTTATACAAAACCAGTTTTCTTGATGGAGAGCAGGAAGTATATTTTCCCAGCACACAATAGATTTGCATATCAGCTTGTGATTAATACGTTAACATAACCATGTCTTTACCCAAAAGAGAGTAATATTTTCCCATCAGACAGCTACCTTATAAGCATTCATTTTTTTTAATGTCTTAAAAAGCTAAAGGTTAGGCTTTTGATCAGTAGAGAGTAGACCGTGTTTATATATATATATATATATACACATACACATGCATACGACGCATACGATTATTGTAATCGCACTTTGACGGTGTGATTACAACGTTCAGTTAGTCACTGATAATGCAAACGTGCTGGTGCTGAGCCAGAGACGGACATGCTCAGTGCTTTTTGTATATAACAACTATTCAGTGTTTTTAACCACATAATGTTTATATTAGGTGTCAGACATTTAAATAGACATTTATAGTTTGTTAGAAATTCCATAAACTGATGAAAGCTGCAATAATAATCATTTCAATTATAATTTGACAAAGTGTTTTATTCATATCAGATATGCATTGTGTAGGAAACTAAAAAGTTTACTCTATTTTTCTACCATTTCAGATCACCGGCCACTAATGTATTTCGGGAGAAATGGATGAATTTACGTGATGTAAATCTGACAAATGCAGTTCTCTGAATTGTAGTGGAAATTAACATGGCGGCGCCCACTGCATGTCATAGATAGATCAAGTGTTTAAAACACATTCACTTCCACATATTTCATAATTGGAATATATTATATAGTTTATGATATAATTAACAAATGTGTGAATAAAACTAAATAAAAGCGATGTTCCAATATAATATAAAAACTCACACTGGGGGCTCAGCTAGAATATAGAGCCCCTAGAATATATAATATATCATCTGAAACACTTGGATACATGTATGTGAATGACTCAAATTTGGATGCCTAGACTCAAGTAAACTTGCACACACCTATAGTCCAACCCACTGATTATACACACCCGCTGCAAATGACATATGGAGATGGGTGTGTTTATATATACATATACATTTATTATAATTTGAATGTTATTGCTACACACAGTAGGCATAGCTTTCATAATGGATGTTTGACAATTCAACAACTCCCATTTTGAATGTTGGTCCAGATTATTATTATTACCCAGAAGTACTACAGACTTATCATAATCACACATCAAAGTGAATAAATTATCAACATTGTTCTTAATGCTGAGGCAGCACATAATTAACAAAATGGCTAAATGAAGGAAATATTCACCATAACAACAACCAAAAAAAGGTTTTTATTCAGAATTTATTTTTTTATTTTTCACGACAAGATGAAAAAATGTCAGGCATAAAACACCCTGAGTGCAATCTCCTCTGAGATCATGATCAACAAGTTTACAGTTCAAAGAAACAACCATTTCTTCTCTTTAGTTAATTTAAGTACTTCTTCACTGTTTAACAGTTATGTTGGCAACACCATGCACTTGATTGAGTTGAGGACAGTCGAGGGATGCCAGTAGTTTCTGTGCGCCATGTCGCACTGGAATAAATGTCTCTGTCAGGTTCACTGTGGCCAGGCTTGCAATATCACTGAGAAAAAGAGAATTATTACATACTAAAATATATATAGCAACACATATTACATCTCCTATTACAATTGTATCATAACAATAAAATATATATATATATATATATAATTAATCCAACACAAGCTCCTGGCAATTCACAACTATTTTATGTTTTGGCAAATTCATGGCTAATTCGTTCTGTCTTGTAAATCAAGATCTGCTTGCGCACCAGTGATGGTTATGTTTAAGACTTTTTTTAATGTGTACTTTTTTCTAACACCGCACAAACTCATATTAAATCATCACCTTGTAAAGTAGTTGTTTTCCTCTGAGATCGGGTTCAATTTATCTTACCCATAGCTAACAATTCTGGAACGCTTCAGTCCCAGACCCTCAATACGGAATATCACATTCTTTAGGACACAAGGCAGTGGATTCTGGAATGTGATTTTGACTGGCACTTCTTGACCCAGAACAGCATCACTTACAGGCTGAAAGGTAAACAATTTATTTAATGTATTTTAAGTTTATGAACCATAACATTTACATTAAGACATTCATGTAAAATCCATGGCGAGTTCCCACCAATAATCATGTAACCCTTATCTTCTAGGCCATCACCAAGAGAGAGAACCTGCTAGACTCACAGATATAACTAGATCTGGAGTGCGCAGTCTGAAGTGGAACTGAGTGGCCAGAATCTGCTTGGTCTGAGCGACCTGACCAAAGAGATGGAGCATCAAGGCCGCCTGATCCACCAGGTGTTCCTTATACTCGTCATATCGCAGGGTCCACGGTAGAGTCTGGGCTATAGAATGAAAAGAGATAAACAGGTCTCCTTTTAAAACAGTTGCATGCTACATAAATCTAGATACATTTGAAAACGGCGTACTCGTTTCAAGACACCACACTAAACGTTTCCATCCACACTAGCGTTTCCATCCACACTAAACGTTTCCATCCACACTAGCATTTTAAGTGTTCCAAAAGTTTCTTGTCCTCACTGAAATTTTTAGAAAATTAAAGGAAGAGTTTACCTCAGAATTAAAATTCTGTTATTATTTACTTCCCCTCAAGTTTCTTTCTTCTGCTGAACACAAAAGAAGATATTTTGAAGAATGTTGGTAACGAAACAGTTGATGTACCCCATTGTACCCATCCAAAAAGTTTGATGGAAGTCAATGGGGTACATAAACTGTTTGGTCACCACAACAACGAATGGTAAAACACCTGTTGGAAAGCATCTTTTGCAGCGATTTTTGTGTGAGCATATCAGTGAACACCCCTGACCACTCGGTGAGTTTCACGTCTTTGTAAACGAAAGTTTAATGCGTTTTAGGAAGGATTGTTCCAGTGCACATATGCAGCCATTCTGGAGGTGGTTGGGAAAGCGAAAGAAACAGCAGCATGTGTCCAAATTTTAATCTTAACCGTTCTATTTCATCAGAAACGATCTGTAAACAGGGCTTTAAGTGTAAAATACCGAACTTGTCCTTTAAATCATATTACTATGTATGCATAAAATGTAATAAAAACTCTCTGAGATGATACCGAGAGACCAGACATAATTGAGTTCTCACACTATTCTTCTGGCACCGTCATTTTAGTACTATCCCAACACTAAGAGGTGCATCAAGGTCACACTCAGTCACCATTCCATGTGTGGTTTATAGCAATTGTGAGTAAATCTTCTGTCATCTTTGCAGTAACGTAATATAAAGAACATTTATCTTTAGCAACACAGTGCATGTTGCCATCCCCTTATCTATTTTGGAGAGCGTCTTCATGAAGCTCAGGACAGAAGCGCTGTCTCAGTGTGGACGGAACACCAAAACAGAGAGAAAAAGATGTGTTTTCAAATGAATCTGTATTAGTGTTGTCAAAAGCACCGACTTCGGTACCTAGTCGGTACTGAAATTTAAACAATGTGACGCTTTGAGCGCTGTTGAGCGGAAACGTAACTGGAATCGTACAGCTTATCATTGTAGCCAATCACAGACATATCCAATGAGCGCGTGAGTACAATGGCCAATCAGAGGTGTTTACGATTCCACTCAACAGCGCTCAAAGCGTCACATTTTTTAAATTTGGTAACGAAGTCGGTACTTTTGACAACTCTAATCTGTATTAATGTAGACGTATCTGCAATCTCTCTCATATAATACAGGGTTGATTTCAATCTTTCATCACGTACCTTCACTGGCCTTCAGCTCAATGTTCACTTGGCTCTTCCTCACTAAAGCATTATGGACTCCGGTGTAGTATGTGGCTGCCTCTTGACTGTAGAGGCGAGTTGCATTTATTCTGCAAAATGATGGAAAGCACAGCATCCTTGCCTACACATGGTCCTTCCCCATGCATGCTGACTTTAACGGTCACATCTTCCACGCAGGGCAATGGGTATGTACATCGCTTGGATCCGTGACGAATGGCTGTTTCTATAGCAGTATGCTCTTCCTCCGAGCCTGATAAATGTTAATAAAGTCGACATTTAACTTCAAGAGATTTCCCAAGTGTGACTGTTACCATACTGAGATGTGTTTTCACCTCGTGGATGTTTGTAGAGGTGAGTGATATCAAAGCGTTTGTCTGAGCCGACGGCCTTGGTGCTGATGCAGTGACCTACTGCACTTTTCTCAACGTGGACAACACTAAAGGTCCCATCACATCTCCGCTGCCAGTAGACTCTATCATTGTTCACCTAGAACATGAGAAACATTACTAATGTAGCATAAATTGCATTTATGTGAGAGAGAACCATTTAAAGCATTTATGTTAGAATATAAAGGAATTAACACACTTCTGCGAAAAGGAAGGGCACGTCATGCTTCAGGAAGGTCTGTCCACCGCGGATCGCAGCAACAGATGTTGGGCCGCAGCGGAAGAAGCCCTGGCTGGTCATTTGAGGAGTGGCGTCAAGCCCCTGCCAACCTCCAAAACCAGATGGCAGGTCGGGACGAGCCATCCAGGCCTCATTCCACACGTGGTAGTTCCTACACGAAGAGAAGAAGAAAGACATTCACTTCATGCACTTTCAGAGGAACTTTAGGTGGCATCACAAATGTTCTTGATACTTACCAGATTTAATCGCGGTTCATGTTATCAATCAGCTGAAATTTCTCATCAAAATAGACGTCTCTTGTCAAACAAACGTCAGTGTCATGAGCAGAACAGAAGTTTGAGACCGGACGAACAGGAATGCCTAAACATCTCAACACTACCAGAAAGAGAAGAAGAATAAGTGCATTACATCTTCAATCCCTTTCTCAACCCTTATTTTCTCCTTGTCCATTCTGCCTGAACTCTTACGTGTGTTGGTGACTCCAGCGAAGGTCAAGCTCTGTCCATATTTGACAGGTACTCCTCCACATTTGTGGTATTGTTTCAGGATGGCACTGCTTCCACACCAGGATGTAGGAGAAGTTCCGTCTCCATAGCAGTTTGACCAGTTACCCACCAACACACCACAGTCTTTGTTTGCAATAACCTGTTAAAGAGAGACGATTGATAATGTTGTGTTTTTTGCAAAACAGAGCAAATCAGACAGTTTGTTAGGCTTTCCAGCTTCAAATGAGAAAGAAAATGAATACTCACCATGTCTGACACCACTCTGGAGATGTTGATGGGGCTTCTCCATCCTGAGCAAGGGGTACAACTCTTCTCCAGCACATACATACATGCAGCTTAGACTCCCTCCTCAAACTACGTATCACAGATCAGAAAAAAAAAAAAAATTGAGATTGAGAAACATTTCAGCCAGTTATTCTGTTAATAGTTTACAAAATCTCAGGCTTGAGTTTTGTAATACTGTATATGAATGAAAGTTTAACTCTTACTTGACCAAAGTTCCATGTCCTGCAGCCAATCTGCTGTTTAGTCCCATAGTAGATTCTGCCCATGTCGTTCAGCACATGCTCAGCTCTCTCCGAGTCGTTATCCAAGTACACATAGTCATCTGATAAAGTGAGAAGAGAAAGTTTAATTTTAACTGAAGAGTTACACCATGTCTACACTGGAAGCGAGCAGTACGATGTGACGCAACTAAAGACAATATAACCCATTTTAATCAGCGGTGTTGTCTACACTGGATGCGACCGACCCAACAAATCTTGACAGTAAACTGATGCCTGGTTCTATATATGATGTACTCCAAGCACTCATGATACTTCTCATAGAAGGAAAAAAATTTGCAATAGTCGCTTTGTCACGTCCAGTGTAGGCAGTTTTTAGCTGTTGCGACGCAACACGGTTACAGTAAATTTAAAAGTGGTTCTCTGCTTAAAAGCTTGTCAGCATACATGTGTTTGAGTTTCAGATGTGTAATGAAACGCGTACCTTTACACCAGGGGTTGAACAGCATGTAAATGTCATTTTCAGGAACACATGGTGTAGTGAATCTTCCTCCTGTACAGTGAGTCACAACACTTGACAATCTTTGCCCCCCAGCAGTCTTTCTTGAATTCTTCCACTATTGGAATGACCACATAAGTGCCGTCTCGGATGGATGCGATATGACCTGTAAAGCACACAGAAGAACAGGTGATTCCAGTGAGCATAGAAATAATACACTTTTTGTCATGTGGTTGTTGAAGAAAGCTATAACTGACCAAGTATCAGCTCCAGATGAAGTTTGTCTCTATTCGGAATAAAAGCTCGTGTCAGCTTAACCCATATCTGGAAACACTGTCCTCTACGGATAATGAGGTGATCACTCTCATAATAATTTGTGTGATGCTCCAGTCGATTTTGTCCTTTTCTGCCTTTAAGGAGGTCAATAGAGCACACCTGTAGCACTGCATCTGAGAACAAGCAAGAGCAAAAAACAATCAGATAAGTTTTTTAACAGTCAGAAGAGTTTGAAGCGCTTACCATGACTTCCACATGCTTGTATGTCTTTGGAATCACCGCACTGGCTGATATTGCAAACTGATTGGCTGCGTTCCCCTTCCCTCTTTTCCAATTCCTTTTTGGTTCCAGTGCAAATATTTTCACAAGACATACTTTAAGCTTCAAAGGTGAGAGAGCGAATGGACAAATTATAAAACAAAGCTGTCATCTTAGATGGCTAATCATTCAAAATAAATGGCTTCTACAATTAATAAAAATTTTTAGAAGATGGCAGTCTTATTCTATGTGAATTTAGAATAAAAATCTCAAAAATAAAGTATAACTTTTGACTGGTACTTTATTCCTTTTCTTACCTGATCTTATATAAAATGCTAGTTTTCTAAATGCAATGAGTATATACTAAATAAAACCAGTTCCCAATCTTAAAATAATGTGTTGATACTTACATGTTAGAAGTCCTCATCCATGAATGTGACTTGTATCTCTTTATTTACAGAGTAATCAGAATAATTGTTCTCAGAGAGCTCAGTGTGTCAAAGTAAGTCTTTCTGGGATGAACTACTGTTGCTTCAATGTATTTCTCTGCTACACACCGGTATATAATGACCTTCGCTCCACCCGAACTGCCTATAGTGTGTGAAAAAAATGATCTTCATGGTGAGTCACACTTTT
Source organism: Leuciscus leuciscus (assembly GCF_965113295.1). Taxonomy (NCBI): domain Eukaryota; kingdom Metazoa; phylum Chordata; class Actinopteri; order Cypriniformes; family Leuciscidae; genus Leuciscus; species Leuciscus leuciscus. The sequence continues at coordinate 7,334,960 of NC_138742.1, forward strand.
TTTTTTTTCCAATCCATCTTTTACAAGAGTCTTTTCTAAATCTATCTCTTTTTTTTTCAGACTAAGCAGATAATTACGCAATTTTCACATACAAAGTGAATACAGGTAATGTGGGACACTATTTTGTCAGTGGCATTGTTTTTAAAAATATGATCCAAATGGCTACATTAAATGTCACGTCATAGTAGTTTAGGATAAACTTAATGCTGCTTTTTAGTAACGAAAGAATCTACACATACTGTAATGATTGAGATTAAGTGGCCTACTTGTATTCGCCCTACTGTACCATAGCTGGCACCTAATACCTACTTTTTCCACCCGTAATTTATATTGGTCAGATGAAACGTGGTTCATGTAAGCCCCAATAGTTCCAAAACATACGCTGGCTGTCATGTTCTTCTATGGGACAGACAGCCGCGACTGCATTATTGAACGGTAAATATAAAATAAAACACACACCCAAGTACTTTTTCAGCTGTTTTTTACAACGGAGGTCTATGGGAGTGTCGCAACTCTTTCTCTCTATGGCTCCGGGGACACCAAACTAAAGGAGTTGCCTTTTTCACAAGTTGTGAAAGACTTGACATTTGTGTCAATCTCTGAGCTGTGTTTTTAATTTTTTAATTGATGTCAATTATATAAACCATGTCAATTATTTTTTAATAAAAACAAAGCAAAAACATGATTGACCATTTGTTGCAAAGTCCTGCCCACTTGACGGCTCAGCCAATCACCATATAGAGAAGCTGGGCATAATATATTATGTTGCAACACTGTTTTGTATTGTGTTATTTCCTACCAAATACATCAACTTTGAAGGACAAAACAGGTGAAAATGAGGCTTACAGTCTTTACAATGGCTCACACTGTATAGATCACATAACTTTCACAACTCACAACTTTTAAAACTAGAGTTTTATGGGGGGGGGGGGTCTACTGTAAGTTTTTTCTTTCTTTTTTTTTTTTTTTCATAAAAGACATTTCGTCAGCTGAACAATTGGATTGACAACAGTACAATCCATTAAACACACTGTATTTTATCCCTCACAGGCTTCTTTTAATTCCTGTCAAAAATTAAATATGGCGCTATACCTGACTAAGGTCTATTGAACAGGAGTTTTTGTGTGATGTCAAAGCAGACCTGGTGATAATATCAAAGTTGATGCACATACTAAAGCTATAAATGAATAGCCCTGAGATAAACATCATTTTAGAAAAAACTCCCAAAATTGCGCACAGCTAAACTTTAAGGTATGATGTAGGACACAGTATGAAAACAAGTGCAAATAGTAAATGGATAAATGAACAAATATAGATCTGAAATTTGTTCATTATGCTTTCAAAACAAAGGTTGCACAAAATAATGAACTTCATGCATGCACACAGCTCGTATACAGTATATGCATGCATGCAGCTGTCTAAAGGGAAAGCTCATCAAGAGATAGTGTTCTTGAAGGGTTAACATTTTTCCGTAATAAATTGCTATGCCTTTTAAATTAGTGATAGATTAGAAGAGATAAAGCAAAGAAACAAAAGTTCACAGTAAAAAATCCAATGCTGGTCAATTAATACTGAATTACTTTCAATTGTAGCAATATATTAAACACTCACACACACACACACCAATATGTGCAAAGATCCAAATACTACTGTAAAAAGTTAAAATAATACAAAAATAAAAAGAGGTAAAAACTGCACCAAACAGTAGATGAACTGATGTCAACCAACAGTGATGCTTTAATATTGTCACTGCACTAATAAAGCCTTAAAGTGAAATTTGAAAATGTACTTAAGCACTTAATTCCTCACAATATTTAAGAGATTTGAATCTCCGAGAAGTGATTGAGAATGACACCAGATCATAGCATGAAAACTCTCAAGGTTTATGTGATGTAGAAAGGAGAGGAGAAAATATCCAAACCTTTCCAAATGCATGTTCTCGCTGTCCAGCACAAATCCAGTGAGCATCAACACTATCCTGTGTGTTTCCAGCTGTCAAGATCTTCATGATTGATAGATTGGGACTGCAGAATACCAGAATGTTTAATTATGGGTATGACTGACTAAAGCATTATAATAATTGAATGCTATTATAATACATAATAGAGTCATTTAAGAGATTATACAATTTCTTACAGTTGACAATCCTTTCAAGGCAACACTGCTTTTTAGAAGTTCATTGTTGAAATCTCATTAAGCACTCCTTGAGAGTTTTGCACATGCAACTCTTCTTCATCTACTGTGCCACACCTCCCCATATTACATTGATTTCACTGATTAACTAAATTATTGTCGTCTGATGAACACAATGAAATGGGAGACGCTTCATGTGTTGCCGTGTGATTTTAGTGATCGTACAATAATTATCTCTCATTCTTTCTCACTGTTTTTCAGTGACATTTCAAGCCTGACCACAGTGAGCCTGACATTTATTTCCAAAATGCCACTTGAACTCGCATTATTTGACTTTCCTCAATTTACTCATGTGCTTTTATTGCCGATGGATGGATGCGTAAAAAGAAAGAAAGAAAGAATACTGTCCTTTTTATTGTTTTCTGTCAAGTCTGACCATAATTTATAGATAGACTACAGTTATGCCATATCAATTTGCAAAAGCCCTTGTAGTGTCATTGTTCTAGTAATAATTAGCTAAATTGCTGAGGTATTGATGGGTTTTTTTTTTTTTTTTTGATAAGATGATTTTTACTTACTGTAATTGGTCTTATTAAAGACTATTTTTCATAGTTTTCCCAGACACCTTCTGGGTGGAGCATGAGCTTCAGGTTGGGGATGGTGATCAGATAATGTTTTTATAGTCTATAGTCTCAGAAAAGGACTAAATTAATCCTTGCTTGACATTGTCTTCTATAACATAGTTCATAAATCTAAGGGCACATACTGATTTGAAGTTATGACAACAGATCCTTACTTCCACTTGTCAAGAAAGAGACGTTTCTTCCTTTATCACTGCAGGGGCCGGTGTTTGAATTCATGGGGTCTGGAGCAACACTTCACCCTCTGTCATTAAAAAGGGGGAAAAAAAAGAATTAAGAATAAAACGTGGACATAAAACAGCATATTCATTTATAAATTCTCTTGCATGTGAATTTTAATTCTCATATATTCTCCTCCTTCCAATTTTGTGAGTCGTTCTATTTAATAACTCACTAAAAGTTAATAATCAAAGAGTCGTCCTTGTTCCGACGATCATCAGAGATAACTGTACTGCAATTTAACTTAATATAACCATGCAATATTACTGTGTCTGAGACAATTTTGCCTTCAAATCCCTGATCTAATCTCTTTGTTAAAGGGAGCTTCATTTCTTCAAATGTACATAAAATAAATTATTTTATTCTATTACACGGCTCTTTGATTCTGACCAATCACGCCATTGCATAAAATGCATAAATCATTATACTACTCACTACTCTCTTAAACAATGTAAAAAGATTAACAAACAGGGTCAGTAAGAAATATGCAGACTTTGCTTACAGAATGTTTCTAATACCTTTAATATATAGGAATAAATAAAGGATATATTCAGCATTTTTATGACCAACGTCAGCGTATTAAATGAACAGACCTGCTCTGTCAGGAAAATGACTGTAAAACGACTCTGCCTATAGTTTAAAAGTTCAGAATAATTAAACTAAGATGTTAATTTGTCCTATTAATTCATTAAAATTAACATGTCTCAAAACTCAAAATCCTTTGATCCCTTTCTTAAGAGAACAGTTCTCCACATTCTTGTACTATGAGCTGTGGATGGGGTGGAGATGGGGATGAAGTATAAAAAGCCCGTCTACTGTGGAGACAAACTATGAGCTGGTTAAAGTAGGACTTACTGTTCACTGCAATACATCAAGTTCTCGGTTCAGTAACTCTTACAACAAGTGCAAGGACTAAAAACATGTAAGTAATCAACTTTGACTTTATTTGAAACTTATTATCTGTTTTTATTGTGCACATATGTTGCTATTAGAAAACTAGAATTGTCTAGAATTCATAGGCTGTTTTGATCCAGATTCCTTTAGCAGCAGTAACATCTTTAACAGGTTATTATTTCTAAAGTCTTTTCTTTTCTGGTATTGTGAAAGTACATGTAAGTTAAAAATATTGGTCTGATCAATTTGAAAACAGCCTAATGAACAGATCTAATTTATGAGAACAAAAGCATCCAAGAGACCATATTTATGAATTGTTAACCATGCAATGACCAATTATTTATCACAATTCTTTTTTTGTCCAGCATGCCTTTTGCATACAACCCATACAAAAACCTCTGCACCGTCGGCCGTTTCCCAGCCATCAAGCTGCAAGCGGACGACTGCAGGAGATCAACATGCTACCCACCGGCTCATCATTATCCTTGCTATAACCCTTATCAGGACTCTTGCGCTAAAACTTATGGTAACCCTTGTGGAACCCCTTGCTCTGTCCCTTATCCTTATCCTTACCCTTACTCATGCACCAAACCTTACGGTAACCCTTGTGTTGACCCTTACGTTAACCCTTGCGTTAACCCTTACGTTAACCCTTGCATTAACCCTTGCGTTAACCCTTGCGTTAACCCATGTGCTACCCAATACCCCAATTCTTGCAACTATGCCACTGCATGCCGTGATTATGAGACTAAGGAAGTTGTCATCAAGGAAGATTGCACAGTCAAGCGAACCTGTGGAAATGAAGGTGAGAGTCGTAGATCTTTGTCCTGCAATGCATGATGGGAAATGTTTTATTGTAATAACGCAATGAATGATCTGTTTGATATCTTCTGCTTTTTCGTTTTCTCAGAAACTCTCCTCCGGGTGAGTAAAGTCGATCTTATCAAGTGCAGGACTGGACACAATCGTCAGGAGCATCACACACATTGTTTCCCTGATGATCACCTCATCGTCCGCAGAGGACAGTGCTTCAATATGTGGGTTGATCTGTGCCGTCCTTACAATCCCAGTTGTGACAAACTCCACCTGGAGCTGAAACTTGGTTAGTTACTGTATGACCTGTGCTTGGGTGACAATATAGGACATGCAGATACTGTATATGTTGAGGAGGAACATGCATTTCTAGCCTCACTGGAATCACTTGTTCTTCTGTGTGCTTTACAGGTCATATCGCATCCATCCGGGACGGCACTCATGTGGTCATTCCAATTGTGGAAGAATTCAAGAAAGACTGCTGGGGAGCAAGGATTGTCGAAAAGGGCCAAAACCGACTCAAACTGTGTGTGCACTCTCTTCCGACTGCTTGTGTTGGACGATACCAATTCAGTGTCGTGACTCACTGTACAGGAGGAAGATTCGCTACTCCATGTGTTCCTGAAAATGACATTTACATGCTGTTCAACCCCTGGTGTAAAGGTACGCGTTTCATTACACTGAAACCAGATTATATGAAGAATAAATTGAATGCGGAAAGAAAGAAAGCACGATTAAAACATTATGAATGTTCTCTGTTCTCAGATGACTGCGTGTACCTGAATGAAGAGGCGGAGAGAGCCGAGTATGTGCTGAACGACATGGGCAGAATCTACTATGGAACAAAACAGCAGATTGGCTGCAAGACATGGAACTTTGGCCAAGTAAGTGTTAAACATTCATTACTAGAGTTTACCACATATCAGAGACTGATGTGAATCCAATTGATTTCAATGGGGATGTTGAGAAACCCCAACTGTTTGTAAAACTGAAAACAGTCAAATCCTGCAAATCACTTTCAACATTTTGGTTTAGCCTATAATGTTACAAAGTAGTTCTCTAAGATGATTATTAAACTTTAGCGTAATATATTCCACAAGGTTTTTCTATAACAAAACCAGATCGCTCCCATAACAATCTACGAACTGGAAGTTGATGACATCTAATTTCCTCACTTTGTTGTCTTAATCTTAGTTTGAGGAGGGAATTCTGGCTGCATCTTTGTATGTGCTGGAGAAGAGTTGTACCCCTTGCTCAGGATGGAGAAGCCCCATCAACATCTCCAGAGTGGTGTCAGACATGGTGAGTATTCATTTTCTTTTCCATTTGAAGCTGGAAAGCCTAACAAACTGTCTGATTTGCTCTGTTTTGCAAAAAACACAACATTTTCAATCGTCTCTCTTTAACAGGTTATTGCCAACAAAGAGTCTGGTGTGTTGATGGGTAACTGGTCAAACTGCTATGGAGACGGAACTTCTCCTACATCCTGGTGCGGAAGCAGTTCCATCCTGAAACAATACCACAAATGTGGAGGAGTACCTGTCAAATATGGACAGAGCTTGACCTTCGCTGGAGTCACCAACACACGTAAGAGTTCAGGCGGATGGACAAGGAGAAATAAAGGGTTGTGAAAGGGATTGAAGATGTAATGCACTTATTCTTCTTCTCTTTCTCGTAGTGTTGAGATGTTTGGGCATTCCTGTTCGTCCAGTCTCAAACTTCTGTTCTGCTCATGACACTGACGTTTGTTTGACAAGGGACGTCTATTTTGATGAGAAATTTCAGCTGATTGATAACATGAACCGTGATTCAATCTGGTAAGTATCATGAACATTTGTGATGTCAACAAGACATAGTTCCTCTGAATGTGCATGAAGTGAATGTCTTTCTTCTTCTCTTCGTGTAGGAACTACCACGTGTGGAATGAGGCCTGGATGGCTCGTCCCGACCTGCCTACTGGTTTTGGAGGTTGGCAGGTGCTTGACGCCACTCCTCAAATGACCAGCCAGGGCTTCTTCCGCTGCGGCCCAACATCTGTTGCTGCGATCCGCGGTGGACAGACCTTCCTGAAGCATGACGTGCCCTTCCTTTTCGCAGAAGTGCGTTAATTCCTTTAATATAGCATTCTGTCATACAGAGATGGACATACAATGACTTACAATTCCTGTTTGTCTCCTTGTGTTCTAGGTGAACAGTGATAAAGTTTACTGGCAGCGTAAATGCGATGGGACATTTGCTGTTGTCCACGTTGAGAAGGATGTTGTAGGTCACTGCATCAGCACCAAGGGCATCGGCTCAGATCAGCGTGTAGATATCACAAACCTCTACAAACACCCACTTGGTAAAAACCACATACATGTCTCTTAAAACATCTGGTTAAGATTCATGGTCTCACCTGTGACATCTCCTCCTGCTTCCATTGATCAGGTTCTTCTGAGAAGTGTGCTGCTTTGGAGACAGCCCTTCGTCACGGCTCCAGGAGATGCACATACCCACTGCCCTGCGCTGAGGATGTTGTCTGTGAAGTCAGCCTGAAGGACGATGGACTGTGTGTGGGAAAAGATGCCGTGCTTTGCATCAATCTAAAAAACAAATGCAGCTCACCTCGTAGCGTCACCCTCCACAGCCATGCAGCAGCCATGTACTACACTGGAGTCAGGAAGACCTTCCTGAAGAGAGATCAGACATGCATCGAGCTCAAGGCCTCTGAATGTGAGAAATGATTAAGTTTGAGTTAAAATACATCAGACCACACAGTTACTAGTGCAGCTTATGTGTAAAGTTAATAATGCAAATTAGCACACAATCTGTTAGTTATTTAAAATAGAGATTTGTAATGAAAGCATATAACTTTTCCCACTATAGGCAAACCTATGGAATGGACCCTGAGTTATGATGAGTATAAGGAACACCTGGTGGATCACGCCCCGCTGATGCTCAACCTCTTTGGACACGTCGCTCAGACTAAGCAGATTCTGGCCACCCAGTACAGCTTCAGACTGCGCACTCCAGATCTAGTTCTCGCTGTGAGTTTAAAGTTTAAACTTATTCTGTTGATCAGCTGAAATAATTTAGTGCTAAATTGTGTCTTGTATGTGGTTCTTCTCAGCCTGTGTGTGATGCTGTCCTGGGTCAAGAAGTGCCGGTCAAAATCACCTTCCAGAATCCACTGCCTTGTGTCCTCAAGAACAGTGTATTCCGCTTTGTGGGACTTGGACTGCAGCACCCCAGAATTGTTAACTATGGGTAAGACACTATAATTTTTTAATTATTAAGTTCATTTTCACTGAATTATATCAAATTGATTGATGAACACAATGCTCAACACTCTTTCTGTGTTGCTATTCAGTTTTAGATGATTTAATCTAATAAAACACATTAAAGATAAAAAGTATAGTTGCTAAAGATCTTATTTAATCAAAATAATATATTATAATTCTATATTGTAATATTATATAATATTGTTTTGTACAGTTTGTTACTATTAAATCTAAAAAGTAATCTTTAAAAAACCCATCAAAATATAAATATATACACAATTATAGTCATATAAATGTGTCACTACAGTTTGTGAATATTTAAATCTAACAAAAATAATTATTAAAAGAGATAATTAACATAAAATAGATATATTAAATAATAATGTGTTGCTATATAGTTTTAATAATTTAATCTATAAAATGAAATGATTAAAACAATTATAAAAAAATAAATATATAAATCATAGTAATATTAAATAATAGTATATTTTTCAACACAGTTTACTATTCAAGTAAAAAAAAAACTATTAAAATATAAATATATAAATGATAGGAATATGATATTATATTATGTGTTGAAATGCAGTTTGTGATTATTTAATCTAAGAAAAAAATACTAAATATTCTTCTTATTTTCTTCCTCAGTGACATCGCAGGACATGCCACTGTGTGCCTGACGGAGAAGTTTGTTCCCAGGTGTCACGGCCAACAGAAGCTTCTGGCTTCATTCGACTGTCCTCAGCTCACTCAGGTGCATGGATTCACCAACTTTGCGGTCAAACAGCACTGTTAAACCAATCGAATAACCAACAGAGATTAAACGGCAAGGCTCCACTCAATAGAAAGCACTCACATTTGCAGAATAAATAACATCTATTAGTTTCACTTTACCTACAATCTGTAAACCTTAAACCTCTCATACGATGCGTTCAATCACGATCTAGGAGGCTTTATGCCAGACACTGTTGACTCCTTATCTTAATCATATTTTACTCTCTTATTTAGTAGTATTTTCGGGGGTTGGATTTTATGGGCTTTACCTGGTTTACAAATGATATACTGAATAATCATTGATCATAATCAAGTTTGTTTTTCCTTTTCATTTTTGATTGTTTGTTTTTTCCTCGTTCTTTTGAAAACTCAAATAATTGTTTCATGGTGATGGTTCCTCTGTCCTGTGTAGCTTCAACATCAAATAAAATATTCCCAGCATACTAAACTGTGTCCGTTTGTGATGAGGCTTTATTCCTCTTGTCATTTGTCAAATAAGTGATACATTCTTGACTTATATATCCTTTCCAGAACAAATAATTTTAAATTCACATAAATCCAGACTTTTGCAGACTGCTTGTCATCACTGGTTTCTAAAACCTCAAAAACATTGATAGTTCGCTGGTATTAAAAGATAATATAAAACACATTTCAAGTCAAATAATCAAAAACAGAACAGAACTGATGCTAGGTTTAGTGTTAAAATATATATACTGTATATATAAAATTGTCTGAAATCTGAATCTACGGTCCAGTAACAGCTGATTGAGTCCATCCAGTTATCCAGGCGAATGAAAAGCATTCAGTGCATTGTACTGAATCCCTGAGAACGAGACAGCGGTCTTGGTCTGATTCTGAATGAGCATCTATTCTGCACAAACACGTCTGAATCCAGTTCAGGTCGCATTTGTAGAAAGATTAACAAAACGTTGTGTATCTCCTCAAGCAAAAATCTTCATGTTAAGCAAGAAGGGAAAACATCATGTAGGGTCTTGATTTTCGACAAGGCATTGATTCATGAGTTAGACTTCAGAGAGGGCGCAGTTCAAGAGCAGCTCAGTCAGGATTGGTCTGATGGTAATATGACGCGCTGCTCATCTATTCGTTTGGCCTGTGAGCGAAGGATGAGGCTGAAGAAGTCGTCGTCTGGGACCGTAGGGCCTCTGGTGGGGGGAGGAGGAGCAGCACATCTCTGATCATCCAGTCTGGATCCCTGTGCAAGTCAACAAAACAGTGAAATGTAATATTTAAAGAGGATCTATTATGCTTTTTTACATTTCCAGCTTTCTTTAGTGCAGGGGTGCCCAACCCTGCTCCTGCCGATCGACTGTCCTGCACAGTTCATCTCCAACCCTAATCAAACACACCTGCCTTTAATTTTCAAGTGATCCTGAAGACCTTAATTGGTTGCTTCAGGTGTTTGGTTAGGGTTGGAGATGAACTGTGCAGGACAGTCGATCGGCAGGAGCAGGATTGGGCACCCCTGCTTTAGTGTATAATGTTGCTGTTTGAGCATGAAAAAGGCACAATGTCACTTCAGTGGGAGTAATTCTCTATATCAGTGTCACTGTTTCTGAACTCCCTGAAACGCCTCCATTGTAATCTTGAGTTTACTTCCAGGAACGAACACGTCACACTATTCCTCATTTAAATAATTCCAAAGTAAAGGGGCAGGGCCTAGTTGAGTTAGTTAATAGTAAGGGGCGAGACATTTCCTGTACACGCTTGAAGCGCTTGACCAATCACAACACAGTGATCCAGCCGACCAATCAGAGCACAGTGCGCTTTCAAGAAGGAGGGGCTTCATAGAGACTAAACAGAGTGTTACTGACAGACTGGGGCTGTATCCTTAGATAAGGCACTATCTGAGGGGACGGCCATTTGTAGTGGTGTCCGAAACCATAGTGGACATTGGGTGCTTTTCAATATCCCTCCTCGTCTCCTCTCTCCTCCGTCCTCCATCCTATGACCCGGAAACCGATCGAGCTCAGCCATCTTGAAGGACATCTCAATTCTCTAATTGCACCGCGAGGAGTCGAGGATCGAGGAGTTAGGAGGCTTCCTGAGGAGTCATGAGCGAGGATACACAGGTGTATCCTATGCGGAAGAGTTTTATCGACTTAAACGTGACGCACGTCTAAATTCTCCTCCCCCTTCACATCGGTCACAATCATTTTAATTTATACTTTACCTTTGCAGTTTATAAACCACACATCTCACATATTTCAACAGGGTATCTTGCTTTATTATTATTTATTATGAATTTCTTAAATAAACAAACTTCAACAACATAAGGGCAGATCCTTTGAGTGCTGCTGATGACGCGATGAAGTGACGCTTGAGTGATCAAGTATTCCAATGTTTAAAAAAAAGTTACATTCGATTCCTCCGTCCTCGCGTCTTTTCCTTGCAGCCTTCCCTCGCATCCTACAGGGGGCGGAGCTGAGACGCGAGGAAAGGAAACGAGGATGCACAAATAAGAAATGAGAAGCACCCCTCGAGTGCACTCATTCAATCCCACAATGCACTGCAATAACAAGTGTACAACCAATGTAAACTTAACGGTTGCAGAATACCCATAATGCACTGTGACCCAAACCACTGGTCCAATGTGGCTACAGCGTAATATCATACAGGTATAAATTCCTTTTTAATTGATTACTAAATTGTTTAATTAAGGATTATACATAGTTTCCATGACAGTGTTCAAGATAAATCTTTTTATTACTACTGGAGCTGCCAGTTAGCCAAGTTTCAGATAATTATTAAACAGCACAAACTATGCAAAAGCTGCAGAACTTCCGACACACTCAGTGTCTGAAGTGAACTATATTAGTGGAGTAATGTAGGGAATAGTGAATGAGGGAATAAGGGGCGGAACAGCCAGGAACTAAACAGAGCGTTACTGACGGACTGGAAGAGAGGAGCTGCAACAATGGCGAATATGTGAAAAATAATGTGTTTTTTGAACATTCAAGTAGGATAATCTATTCAAGTAGAGCCCAAAAACACAATCAAGACTTGTAAAAGGACATACAGTAATACGGCCTCTTTAATTTACATTTATGCATTTGGCAGACGCTTTTATCCAAAGCGACTTACATTGCATTTCAAGGTACACATTTACATTCAGTACACAGATACATTATCAGTTCTTGCTTTCCCTGGGAATCGAACCCATGACCTTGGTGTTGCAAGTGCCAACGCTCTACTGTTTGAGCTTCAGGAAAGCAGCCTAATCATAAACAACATTTACCTGGCTCTTAATCAGCATGTCGAAGAAGTCTTCATCTGGTTCTTTGCTATCGGCCGTGGCCATGAGTTTGCTGAGAACGTCCTGGCTGTGGCGCTGTTCCAGCCGGAGACCCGGGAGATTGCTGACACTGACCCGCTGCTCGTCCAGGCGACGGCTCTGTGAGCTGGCCAGCAGATCTAGGAAATGGCCAGGCTGTCCAGAGGCCTCCGCTTCGGACACGGAAATAGCTGAAGGTTATAAACAGTTCAGTGTAGTTCAGTTAAATACTGCTGTATAAATACTTTTCTTACAGTACACTACAAAAGTTCGGGAGAAGTACGATTTTTTAAAAAGAAATTAATTATTTTATTCAGCAAGGACACATTAAATCGATCAAACGTGACATTTAAAGCATTTATAATATTACAACAAATTTCTATTTCAAATAAATGCTGTTCTTTCGAACTTTATATTCATCATCAATGCATCACAGTTTCCACAACAAGATCATCATATTAGAATGATTTCTGAAGGATCATGTGACACTGAAGACTGGAGTAATGATGCTGAAGATTCAGCTTTGATCACAGGAATAAATGACATTTTAAAATATATGTAAATAGAAAACAGTTATTTAAAATTGTAATAATATTTCACAATATTTCTGTTTTTACTGTATTTTTGATCAAATAAATGCAGCCTTGGTGAGCAGAAGAAACTTCTTTCAAAAACATTAAACTTACCACAAACTTTCAAATGGTATAGTGTATATATTTTTATGAATACTTAAAAATAATTATTTTACACTTTTTAATTATGATATCTTGATATATTTCTAAAGGTTAACACCATGTCCTAACCGGGAATGATGAGCAAAAGTGACAAGCAACTTTAAACATCAAGTATCTTCTGATTGGCTGCAATTTTCTCATGTGACACAGTGCTGATCAATGTGGACAAATAAATCACTTGTCACAGTATACACTGCTATAATTGTTACACACTAAAGGAGCGTTCACACTGAAATTCTACTGTTAGTTGCTGCTATTAGGTGCAAGTTTTACATAAAGTTCTGTGCTCACATTGTTTCTGTACATCATGCCATTCCAAATCACTCACACTTAAAATGAATGACTTTCTTTAGGTTTTGCTGCATTAAATTGCAGCAAAACCTGCCAATTGATCCTCCCTTATCTGGCTTATGCTACTCTGAGCAATGCCGTAACTTTGTATTTTGAGCTTGATGACTGGCTTAATTTAGTCCTAATTTTATAAGTCGCTTTGGACACAAGAGTCCGCTAAATGACTAAATGTAAATGTAAATTAAATTGCTTTCAATTTGAACGCACCATAAGTGATTTTACTGCACATTCATATAGTTGAAGTATAGTTAGCACAGGTCAGTACAGCGAGGGAGGAAGGGTGGACTCACGTTTCCTCAAGGCTACGGACGGGGTTTCGTGGGGAAAGGAAGGGTCGGGAACACGGCTAATGCCGTCCTCTAATGAGCACCTTTGATCATCCATACGGCTGCCCTGGAAGCGGGTCAGAAGGTCAAAAAAGCCGTCGTCACCCAGAGTGTCTGGAGCATACTGTGGAAAAGCCCAGTTACAATAAAAACAAATAGTTGAGAATTTATTTGTAGAATTTATCATTTAAAACAGCAACTTAAAAACTTATGCACTCTGCATGCACTCTTTAAAATCTAAATTATAAAATTGATTGTATGTTTTAACCAATATGTTTTTTGAGACCCAACACTGCTAATTAAAAGTCACCATGAAATCATAAATGACATTGTGTATTTTTAATGGAATATTGGCATATTTATTATAAATGATTTATCCATGCACAGCATTATTTTATTTTATTTTTATTCATGTGCCCTCCTAATCAAAATATCTGCCCTTCCCTCTTTCAGCGACATCTCTTCTCTTCTCTGATGAAGAAGGCGGGGCAACCCGTCACTCACATGAGATCCACCAATAGCAAAACACAACCATCTTATCAATTCCCCATGGACAAAATCAAGTCAATCAATCAAACCCTACAGTTTTTTCTGGTTCGAGAAGCCGTTTCACTCAGATATATACGTCACAATAGGGAAGACTATAGCAACTTCCCTTTCATGCTGACTTTAAAGGAACAAGCTGACTTTTTGGGACTTTGGCTTATTCACCGTATCCCCCAGAGTTAGATAAGTCCATACATACCCTTCTCATCTCCGCGCGTGCCGTAACTCTGTCTGACGCACCCACCGCTAGCCTAGCTTAGCACAAAGACTGGAAGTAAATGGCTCCAGCTAGCATACTGCTCCCAATAAGTGACAAAATAACGCCTTAACAAAATAATGTCTCATGTGACCTTGTTATTTGTACACGCTGTGACTATACACATCACAACATGTAAATAGGAAAATGTTGGCGTTATTTTGTCACTTATTGGGAGCAGTATGCTAGCTGGAGCCATTTACCTCCAGTCTTTGTGCTAAGCTAGGCTAGCGGTGGGTGCGTCAGACAGAGTTACGGCACACACGGAGATGAGAAGGGTATGTATGGACTTATCTAACTCTGGGGATACGGTGAATAAGCTAAAGTCCCAAAAAGTCGGTGTGTTCCTTTAAAGGAGTGTTTTAAGCACCTGTGTGTCCAGAGGGGCTGAAGTTGGGCTGCTGCTGCTGTGGTTCTCAGCTGGTGGACTGGAGTTTGAACCATTCAACCTGTGCTTTTTGCTCCTGAAGCGATTGATGAAGAAAAGTTTAGAAGATGTCTTGGCTATGGATGTTTTGGTTGGTGATTTGGTTTGCTGAGGGGTTGTAGTGTCCTCTGGGTCTTGCCCCTGGGTAGATGAGGCATAAAGACTTTATAGACACACTTTTGTTATGCAAATTACTTGATATGCAAAACATGAACACCTTCAAATATAAGTAACAAAATGTATATGCGATGCATGCAAGTCCTAGTCTATTGTGAGGGTTCACTTACAAGGCAAATTCACACAAAGAATGGATCAAATTAGTGAATCAAAAGCACTTTGGTCATTCAATTGATTTAATGCAAGACAAAACCCATCTGACAATATGGATTTTCCCAAATTATAATTTAAATGGGGAAAAAAATTGCATGCATGGCCTAACGTCACATCAGCAAAAATGGAAAGTCATTCCAGAGGAACAGCAAGTTATTTATTAAATTTTGATTAGTGATTTCAGTGGAATAACAAACACTGATGAATCGTTCACGATAAAATCTGAATTGTTCAATAAGAAAATAAATGTTGAATTAAAAGTGTTTTTACTTCATAAAAGTGCATGTTGTACAACCTATAATTTATGGTGATTTAAATTAAATAATTGTATAACAGTAATTAGAATCACAAAAAAAAACAAAAAAAAACAACAACGTTAAGTAATACAAATTATTTTGTAATGAGCAATTAATGAGAAATTATTTAGATTTTTGGCTTGATTTCTTCTTTATATTTTTTATTTTCTGTGAATCTAAATATACTTAAAGTATTTCTTAAAATAAAAAAAATGTAAAAATTTTTTTTGTTAATCTCACTAAATGTCAAGTCGTCGATAATTCCGTATGTGATCATTTGAATGTGTTTAATGTCTCACCATATTTTTGTCAGAGGTCAGTTTCATGAGCTCCATGTTCTCCATGCTGTGTCTCCGGCTTCCTTTGGATCTTCCATCTACACAAGCAGAAAGAAGGATATGAGAGTAGATCTCATTCTGTAGATCAGCTGTGCTATGAGTACACACACCCTGATGTCAGCTTCACAATTTACTAATATTGTTGCTACCAAGCTACCAGAGTTGGACAAAGTAATTTTAAATGCTTAAAATGTTTAATGGTTAATATAAATGATTTTACCTAAATATTTTTTAGCATTCTACAAAAAATTAAAGGAGGATATTCAAGCGATTTTTTACAAGTACATATTTAACCAAAATGTACAACTTTTAACCAGTGGATGGCACTATCACCAAACTCCTAACACCAAAAAAAGAAATGTGTGTGTTTACATGTTTAGGGAATGAAATTCAAACATTTTAAAACTTTTAATGCTATTCTTTTAATCAGATTTTTTTGTTATTTGATAATATTCAATATTCTAAGACGGGTGATTTTTTTTCCCATATAATTTTTTTTTTTTATCTCAAAACTTAACATCATTTTTTTTTTTTGCTTTGTGGTTTGTACATTTTAGTGCTTTACTTTCATGTGCTTATCCAACTATTTTAGTTTTTTGTTTTTTCTCCCATGTATGTATCATAATGGATTTAAAAAACAACTTTGTGTATTTTATAGGAAGCTTGGTTTTAACGTTTGAGGAAAGTAGTGTGTGCTGTTACCAGGCGGACTGCTGTCACCGGACGGACTCTCGATGAAGGCAGAGCTGTTAGTGTTTGTATTGTTTTGCTTCAGACCCAAAACTAACTGCAGATCGGATATGTTCATCCTAGCCGTCAGCTCCCCACTGCGGTCTCCAATCTGAGGAGCGCACACATACAGGAAGGAAAAAACATTACTGGAAGTGCAAGTCCAGAAAACACACGCTCAGCTCAATCATCAACAAGCACACTGGAGCAGAATCTCATCAAGTCACATTACACCCCAAAATCAAAAGAAAGAAAGAAGGCATTTTATTTTGCTTTGCACTCACATTGTTTTTATGACAATTAAGCAGAACATTTTGTCTTCTACTTTTCTGAATTTTCACCAATTCTAATTACCGTACATAAATGGGGGGTGGGGGGGCGGTGGGTGCTATATTCTAATTGTCATAAAAATAATGTCATGATCAGAGTTATTTTCATTTACTAAAACCATAAAAATAAACATTTTCATTACTTGATATAAATAAACATTAACTGAAATAATACTCACAAAGATCTGCAAATACTCACAACGCAACCAAATACAGAAACGCCCAGCAAATAGCATGGAAACGTTTCAAGGGGACCCCAATAAGTGACGAACCTGGTTGGGACATGCTTATTATTAAAGCTGCCGTCGGCAACATTTTTTTGATCATATTCAGTGTAATCGACACTATAATCCGACAGAACAACATAAATAAGGTGGTTTTAGAAAAAAACCCGAGCTTCTAACTCCACCTGGAGCGTGTTATTTGTTTTGCAAAAATCCAGTGCTCCCGCTTCATCAGGTCCAATCAGCGCAGGGGGGTGTGAGATCTGACTGTCAATCACAGGTCGTGCACACGCCACAGATCCCCCCTCACTCGCGCACGTTAATATCACATGCACACGCCACGCCTGAAGTTCGCCTGGAGATTGCATGAAGCGTGATGGCGGAGAGAAAATCTACTAACAAGCTTCCAATTCCTCGGTTATTGCTATCTATGGATAGATTAGCCAGGGCAGCCTACCTCCGAGTCCATGGTGTTGATAGATGCTGAAGAGACGGACGCGTTCACAGAAAATCAGGTACACACGCACAGTGACGCACTGACGAGCACGACCTCGATGGGAGGGTGCTCGCTGGTAGTGGGGAGGGGCATGAGAGTTGTAAACATTCAAAATTTTGGCTAATCGACCCAATCTGCCAGACTTGCCGACTGCAGCTTTAAATGTCTACTGGTCAGTGGTGTTGTCGATGACCTGAAAGGTGAGTTTTTTGTTTATTTTAACATCCTGATCGTATGAGTATTGTGAGTATTTGCAGCGGGCTTCTGTATTTGGTTGTGTTTCAGATATTTGCAGCACAAGATGCTTTGTTTGATTTGCTAGTGTTTCTTCTATTTGCATGCGTGTTCTTCATTTGCAGCACGTTGAGCTCTCTCGGCCACCATATGGTATACTAAGGGTGTCACGATTTCGATTTTAAATCGAAATCGATCGAAATTAATGCTCAATCTCGATTATCGAATCAAAAAATGGAATCGTCGATGCTGCCACGCCCCATATGTCACGTCAGTTCGGCTTGCCTGTAATAGGTAAAACTCCTTTTCTCGAGAATATTGAAGCCTTTATTTTAAAACGCATTGCAGCTGCACAGCGAGAGCATCATAGCTCGTCTGAGCGAGCTGATTGGCTGTGCTGCGGCAACTGCACGAACCTATGGCGAGTAGGAGCGCTTGGCGCCCTGCCAACCTCGAGCGCGACAATTTGGACACGGCTGAAGTGTATAAATTCAGAGAAAACTCGCCAAAGGACTTTAGGTTTAAATCGACTGAAGCGAAGTACCTGAAATGAGCGAAATAGCACGGCAAGACAACGCAGTACTCGTTCCCTTATCTCTAAGGGAACCGAGGTTACGCAAGTAACCAAGTACGTTCCCTTACGAGAACGTTCTCTTGTACTGCGTTGCAAACGCTGTGGGAACCCAATTTAAAACGCCGTGCTATTCGCCTGTGACTGCTCTGAGGAGTCCAGGGAGCCCCGGGACTATAATAGGCAGGGCCGTCCATAAGGGGGGATAAAGGGGAACGTTTTCTGGGGCCCATGCAGTCCAGCTATAATTATGTTCATCCTAAATATAAGCAAAGGTTACCATATTTTATTTTGAACCAAAATAGCAACATTAATTGTTGAAAGTGAGAAAAAAAATGCATTTTATGTAATGTTGCTCGAGTAAAATATAGCCTGTGTCATAATGAAACACCCCTTTCCTGAAAATGGTCTGAGCAGGCTGGCGAGCGGGCGCGGGCGCCGTGAGCGCTGAGCGAGCAGCAGGAACGAGTAGTGAGTTGTCGTCGAAAAAGAGGGATAAAGCAAAAAAGCTGTCGGGGGCTAAAAATAGAAAAAGAAAGAGGGAAAAGGAGATGGCATGTCAATTGATGCGACAGCAGCTAAATAAGTGGATGGTGAAAGGCAACAGGTAGGATTTAAAGTGTGACGTCCAGGCATGTAGGCTACTGGCCATCGGGACTACCGGGAGATTCCCAGTGGGCCGACGTGCTTTTTGGGCCGATGCATCTCATACTTTTTTTTCTTTTTTTGTCTTAACGGCCCATAAAACTGTACATTCGTTTTGTTTTGTTTTGTTTTGCTTAATTGGCGGAGCTGGGTTATTGCCGGTGTAATGCATTGGTCAAAAAAAGTCAGCGTTAGTTTTTTTTCTGACACACCGGCCCATGAAACACGTAGATCAGCGGCCCATTGGTTCTTTTCTTGATGGTCACTGGAATTTTTTATTCATTTATTCACTGTGGAGTATAGTTCAATTATATTAATAAATACATTTTTTTTTTACTTATTTCGTCTATTAAATCTCACTCGTTCCTACTCACTCATTACATGGCACACTTATTTATTTATTTGTTGTTGTGCAATGCAACAATGCAAAATTGTTGCTGAATACCCACCCCTGAGTCTCTCTCAGTTAAATGTATGTGTTAATGTAGGAGAGAGAGAGAGAGAGAGAGAGAGAGAGAGAGAGAGAGAGAGAGAGCACACGCATGATATGAGTAGCCTATAGCAGATTTGGGGAGGGCCCATTCACTGGACCTTTTCAGGGGCCCAGTCATTTCTGTGGGCGGGCCTGATAATAGGTAATAGGTTATATTGTTTAAGTTTCCAATTGACTGAAGATATAAGTTATTGTTACATTATGTTGTTAATAAACGTTTTAAATTTGACAATGTAGTGTGTGGTACATTGCGAACAAAGGTCAGATATTATTATATTGCATAAAAGTCTAAAAATGGCATAGCTTGTGCTTTCAAACATTTTTTTTTTTTTTATCGAGAATCGAATCGAACCGTGACTTTAGAATCGAAAATGTAATCGAATCGAGGATTTGGAGAATCGTGACACCCTTATGGTATACAGCAGTCAACATCTGAAGTGGACCAAATAAGTTCATCAAACTTGTCCTAAGACAAGAACGGGTATTGTTCAAAATTCATGTATAACTTTGATGAACGGTTTTGATCCACTCCACATGTTGACTAGTGTATTATGGTAAGCTTTTAATTTTTGTAAAAAAAAAAAAAGAAAAGAAAAAAAAATCTTTCTTTTCATTTATCTTTTCAGCAGGCAGGAAGTCTGTTAGTGTTATCTCACTGAGCCAAGCACACACACACACACACACACACACCTCTTTCGAGATCTCCAGATGTTTGTCAGCAAAGCTCATGGCCTGCTCGTGGTTTCCCAGAGCGGTGTGTGCGTTCCCTAAACTCCAGCACGCCCTCCCTTCTCCGATCCTACACACAGTGACAGGAGGATCAGACCTCACAAACAGCAGCACAGACGAGAAGTGTCACCAACAGCCTACCTGTCCTTGAGGTCCTGAGCTATGATGAGATGTTTGAGGTGATAGTCTATGGCTCTCTCGTAGTCCTGCAGAAGCGTGTAGGTGTTTCCCAGACTGTAACAGGCCTGAGCTTCCACAGCCCTGTCCTTCAGCTGCCGCGCCAACTGCAGTGTCCGCCTGCGGGACAGACATCTTCATCATCATTACTGATTTGACTTCACAAGAACAAAGCTTGAAACGAACTGAGCTGAATAACGACACTATTGTCTCCTGTAGAGCTGAATGAATTTAATATACTAGGAAACTGACTTGTAATGCTCAGCTGCAACTTCAAACTGCCCAAGGAATATGTACGCATTTCCAAGGTTGCAATATGCTCTCCGCTCTGCGGCTCTGTCTCCGAACTCCTTCGCAATGAGGAGACGCTGTAAAAAGAAGACAGCATTATTCATATTTACATCATGAAACATGTACATCACAAGTATTTTCTGCACTACAGATGTACAGACTACAAGTTCTTTATTATTACTGTATATGTAGTGATGTAGTTAATTATCATTACAACAAGTACAGTGTTATATAAATATTATTATAACAACTTTCTGTACACTAATCCATAATTTCTTCTAGCTTGTGCATTGTTTCCATTACTTTTATTACACATTCAGTTTGTGCATTTTAATAGAAACCACAAGTACATTTAGATTTAAAACTACCAGCTTATTTCAGAAACTCTCAGTGTGAAATACCTGCTCGTGGGCAAGAACAGCATCCTGGAAGTTTCCGAGCAAATAGTGTGAGTTGCCGAGGTTGCCGTAAGTCCTGCCCTGTGCCGCTCTGTCCCCCAACTCCTTCACGATGGCCAGATTCGCTCTTCAAACCGAGACAAACAGTAGAAGATACAGTAGGGGAGATAAAACAATAGAAAGTTTAGCATGCTTTTGGACAACATTACAGCCCTTGAGGCCAAACAACTCTCTTTCAGAAATGAAATATTTTGTCTTTTAGCACGTGTGTGTGTGTCGTCTACACTCTAGTTATTGCCAATTCAAAAGAATGAAAACAACAAAATGTTGGCTCGCTCACTCATAGTACTCGGTTGCTTTCTTTAGAGCGATGCGTGCCTCCTCGGGAAATTCTCCAGGGTCCATACCGCTCCAACATATGTTCTTCCCCTTGGCGTGGTACACATTCCCATAATTATACAGCGCTCGAGCCTGCCCCACCTAACAAAACCACATCCAGATAACACACACACACACACAACCAGCACTGATTACACACCTAAAACAGATCGACAGCTTGCACTTAAACTGTGTTTATGGTCTGCTAAAATAGATCAAGCCGTGTCTTTGGATAACAGGACAAATGTGACTTCAAAAAACATCTGAGGCAAACTTGGCCATTCAAGTGGAATTTAAAGGAATAAAAATATTCTGTCATCATTTACTCACACTTAGACATGGGAGATAGAGGCAAAGCATATCACAGTAATCTTAAACAAGTTTGGTTGATAACAATATATAATCAAGACACTCTGAAAAAGCTTATGGCCTTATGACAACTTATTTATTACAGTTGATCAGTTAGTTATTTCTATTTTATCAATACAAATAAATAAATTCTGTTTTATTTATGCATGTTTTGTATGTTTATATTTATTATTTGCATCACTAAATAAATATTATCAGTCAATTTATTTTTTGTTAATTTATCATTTATAGAGCATTTTAACTTTTTATTGGCATGGAAGATATTGTCAAAACAATTCACAATATTATAAGAAGTTTGGTTGATGACAAAATATAATAAAGATGACAATATTATCATATGTTTATAGGAAAGTTAATAAAAAAAAATGAATAAAAAGACAATTTTTTTATTTTAAGGTTTATTCGTTTATTTATTTGAACAGACAGTTTTATGTTTATTGTAGCAATCCAATTAATAAAACTGTATTTATCTTTGAATAGTCAGTTTTATTTTACCAATAAATAAATACTCTTATGTATTTATTTACTTGCTTACATTAAGAAATAAATATTATCACTCAATAAATCACATTTAAACAGCTTTTTTTATTTTATCTTCTCGCCATCATTTGTGTCCCAAAAAGTTAGGCTTGTTTTTTAGCTGAACGTTTTCTGTGGTTCTGCAAGCGTATGACGACCAGGAGCTTCAAGCTCCAAAAAAAGACAAGAAGTGCCTTAAAAACAATCAATCCTATTCAATATGTGATATTCCCAGTCTGATGATGCCATATGATAGCTTCCACAGAGGCTGTGACATCTTATTCACACATAAGTACACTGTGCCTTGACATGCCAGGTTTGACATAAGTACAGAACGGCATTGATTCGTGTATATTCTTATATATCTTATTTTATGTGTTTTTCGACAGAAGAATGAAACCTAATAGGTTTTGAAAGATAGAAAGAGAGTATAAATGATGACAGAAACTTCATTTTGGCTTAACCTATTGCATTAAAAAGCCTTTAGTTTAATTTACAGAGTTTGCAGATGCTGTAAAATGAAACTCCAGGACTTTTCAAGCATTACTTTTTTGGTTTTCAAGGACTACAATCACTTATCAAACAATATCTATATTATCTTTCAAATTCTAAAATAAGTTAATAAATAAAAATAAACCAATAAAACAAAATGGTACAAATAATGTGCAGCACATGCAATGACTGTGGTAACTTGAACCATTGAAACGACACTATGACAAAAAATGACCTTATTCAAACTGATTTTCTCCTCATGGATATATGATTGACCTGAAGAATGAAAGCTGTATCATATACTTGGATATTTATATAAGCAATATTACACTCATAGCCATGAGAAATGGCTCTATGTCTATATCAAACGGGCTGCAGCGTTAATTTTGCGATTTTTTCAAGTACCTTTTCATAAATATGGCTGTTTTCAAGGGTTTTTCAGGACTTATATTTCAAAAAGTCAAGTTCAAGTACTTCAAGCACCTTGTATGAACCCTGCATTTAACACCTCACCATATCATGGAGTATCCTGGAAATATCCAGGTGTCTTTGGCAACAAAGTGCTGCTTCGTCATAGCGTCCCAAAACTTTCAACGTGTTTCCAAGGTTCCCACTGGCTTTAGCTTCTCCCAGCTGATCTCCAATCGTTCTAGAGGAGCCATAATAACAAAACTTGTTATTTTAGATAAGGATATAATCCTACCGGCTTTAAAACAGTGACATAACATGCCAGATTCAGACCTGGTGAGTGTCAGGTCATGCCGATGGTATTCCAGCGCCTTGTTGTAGTCGTGCAGGTGGAAGTATGCGTTGCCCAGCTGACTGTAGATGGCGCTCAAAATCTGCAGGTCTTCTGTGCCCACCTGGATGGCCGACTCAAAAAAGGAGACGCCCGCACGGTAATCTCCCACTTTACACAGACGCTCACCTTCCAGAGCCAGTTCCAGACACGAGGCCTCCATCCTGCAGGGGGCAGCAGAGAGGTGAGCAAGAGCATGAGCAGGAACAAATGGGTTTACGAGGAAGTGTTCAATATGTGATTTCTGAATGTATGTGATTTATGGGTTTATGATGCAACTGACGCTGGCGGGTCACATGATAATGACAACATGGCGGATGTAGTACGTCCAGATTAGGGCTGGGTAAAAAAATATCGATTTCAACTTATCGAAATCCGTATCATGTCACATGGAAAGACGTCAGTAAAACAGCTTGTAAACAATGTCATGTAACGTCACATTTACCTCAGAAAAACCATATCCAGTGACCATAAACTCGTTAGTCAGCATTAAAAGGTGCATTAAAAATATTAAAATAAATGTTTTATGTTCTTTAATATTTAATGCATGTTTGAATAAATCAAGTTTTTATGACAGCCACCATTTAAATGTTTATATTTCATATAACTTTACTATTATACAAATAAATAAAAGTGTAATTTAAGTGTTTGTATACAAATCAGTTAATTTTTACCTTCAATAATAGTAGGCTAATGAAGCCAAGTAGGCTACAAATGACTCCCGTAGTTTACAGCATAGCATAGTTTTCCTTGAAAATGTGCCATGTATTGTACCTGATATCCAAAATAATCAATATTGAATCGAATCGGAATCTAATCGAATTGCAAGCTTGTGAATCGAAATCGAATCGAATTGTGAAATTTGTGTCAATACCCAGCCCTAGTCCAGATTACATTCATACTACACACATTTATACTATATAGAACGCACTTTATAGCACTCACAAAGTAAAAACTCATTCAAAATAAGTACCTACTCACGAGAGTATGCCATTTTGGACGCAGCCATAGAGAGATCAGAGACCAAAAAATGTCTTTTAGTAATAAATAAATAAATATTAGTGCGGTCAAATTACAAAAATCGTAATGAATACATTTATAGACACACACTTTTTAATTGATTTGACAGCAATTCATTGATTTGACAGCACTAATAAATATATAAAAATGTAAAAAAATAAATAAATACATAGATACATATTTTATTGGTGTATAACTAAATGTCTATTGATGCGCATAAAGATAGAAGCAAAGTAAAGGGAGTAAAATATTTCAGTTTGATATGCATTTTGACAAGACTATCAAAAGAAAAGATCAACTAAAGGTTTTTAAACCTAACTATCAGTCCAGTATATGTGTTTAAGCATATATAACCGCAGAGGCCTTATATTTGAGGAACAATAGACTAGATTTTGCACAAACCTTTTGAGATATCTTCTAAATGTAGATGAAAAAAACTATTGCGAAATGATGGCGTTTCCATTAACCGATGTTATGCAACTAAAACGTAATTCTTTTAGTGTAAATGCATTTCCCATTCTTTTACACACTAAGGGTTTATCATATCTGGCAATCAAAAGCATTCCCCAGATATTGTAGAAAAATCTAGAAAGAATTACTACAATATCAACATCATTAGGTCTGCGTGACTGCGTCTACACACAAGTTCTTGGAGAACGTCTAGTCAGCTGACATACAAATATGAATGACTCCCATATTAAGAGTTCAAATGGTGTCAAAGAATGACTAATAACCTCAGCTTCCAAGAATCAAGCAGAACACTGATCTGAATGCCTGTAAACCTTCTAAAGTATCACAGAATGTATGAAAAATATAAACACGCATGTTGTATTTGCATACAAGGACTTCTGTTTGTTCTTTCAGAGTGTGCGTCCGACAAACATACACTTTTAGTCCTCACCAAATGTGAAAGCGCTGAGTGGAGAGACGAAATCAGTCAATCACAACATATCTGATGTTTAAAATACAGCAATATTTGAAGAATTAACAAAAGTAAGAAATTATCTAGATGCTACACAACATGTAAACACTGTCAATACTGAGAAAAAAAAAAGAAAAAAAAACTTCATTACCACATCATCAAAAACAACGGAAAACTATTTAACTTTAAATACATAAGATACCATTAACAAGTTTGGGGTCTGTACTTCTCATATTCTCACCAAGGCTGCATTTATTTGATCAAACTTGCAGTAAAAAGTGTATTATCGTGAAATATTATTTCGATTTAAAATAACAGTTTTTATTTTATTTTAATATATTGTAAAATGTGATGTATTCCTGTGATCAAAGCTGAATTTTCAGCATCATTACTCCAGTCTTCAGTGTCACATGATACTTCTGAAATCATTCTAATATGATGATTTGCTGCTCAAGAAACATTTCCGATTATTATCAATGTTGAAAGGTTGTTGCTTCATATTTTTGTGGAAACCAAAATACTTTTTTTCAGGATTCTAATAGAAAGTTCAAAAGAGCAATGTTTATTTGAAATGCAAATCTTTTGTAGCATTATAAAATATCTTTACTTTCACTTTTGATCAATTTAATGTGTCCTTGCTGAATAAAGACAATAAGCACCTTGTAACCACCAAGAACACCATAGCAACAACCTAACAACCCCTTAGCAACCACACAGCAATGCCCTGGCAACCACATGACAATTGCGTACAGAAAAACTCACCCCACCTTTTATCCTTTCTCTTTTTATAAAATTCAGTGCACCGTCCAAACATCCCAATCTTTTTGATGATTTTTCCTCCTCCAATGTGATAGACACGTTTAATTCTCCATGGGGAGAAGCATGAGCCCCACAGCTTCGACCTTCTCAGACACATCACAAAACTGATTTACCTCTTCCAAAAGACACCAAATTCAAGGATAACACCCTCTGTGAGACCTTTCCCAACCCTCTACCCCTGGTAAGAAGCCTGAGCATAACCAGACGAGGCTTTAGCATCTAAAATGGTTTGTTGTTGGCATGCAGTGACGGGTTATGCTGGGTCTCGCACACATGAAGGGTCAGCGGTAAGCCTTCCGATGACAGATGCAACTGTACATGTCGCCCAAGTCATCTACGGACACCCGAAGGGAAGCGTCAATTCCAATTATCAGTGAGACGACACATGGGGATTATCACGCATAAAGGGCAAAACAGAGTAACTCTAATGTGCTTAGCTCCTAAACCAGTTATTCCAGTTGGGTGGGTCGGGGGGGAAAAAACTATGCAGATTCTGATTTTTGTTTTGTTACACTCATCAAAAAAATAAAGGTTCTTTACTAGCATCTACAGTTCCATGAAGAACCTTTAACATCCATTTAAAAAAATGTCACACTTGCAGTTCAGTTCTCTTGAGCCCCTTTCACACAGATATTCCGGAAAATACACGGATAAAGTGACCCGGGATTGGACCCGGGTTAATTTGATTTTGGTTCATTCACACTGCCAGTGATTTTCCGGAATCAGAGAGTGCGTTCACACACAAGCCATAAAAATCCCGTAAAGACACGTGACATGTAATGTCTCAGCAGCGTCTTAAAGGAATACTTCACCTCCAGAAAGATGAATGTGTATTTAAAATGGGTCATTTATGTAGAAGAAATGTGAAATTATTTTTTTATTTGGAGCTTTCTAGACTGAGAAAAGCCAGAAATGTGGCTAATGTGGATGAAAGACAACAACTCCCAGAATGCACTTGCTTCGCTGCCCTACGAGGCCACTCCCAAGCCACGCTTACCGGTAAGAGAGCGCAGTTAAACAACAAGGCATTCATTATGTTTACTGTGGTGAGCAGGACGAGACTGAGGGCCGTGGGAGAACGATGAGAGGCCGGTGGCATGACTCATTACTGATGACGCACCTGTGAGACGCACCGGTCTCGTATCTCTCACGGAGGAGAGGGAATTTTCTTAGCAATGTTAAAACGCACATCAACCGATCACTTGTTTAGCGTTCATGTAAACACTACATTCAGATTCACCAATCGGAATGAATTCAGTTAGATTGAAACAAAAGGTGTGCATGTAAACAATGAATGGCGACTGCAGAAAGCAAGAGCCGAATCCCGGACATTTTGGACGATCTCGACGGCCGGACATGTCCGGGAAAAAGAGGATGGTAACCCCTACTACTCCGCTTTCTCCACAGAACAAGAGCCTGTTAGCTTAGCTTCCAAAAAAAGATGGCTGACACTGTGTGTACATTCTGTGAGTGAGATCCCACCCTCTATGGGCGGGTTGAGAACATGCGGGACAGCCCCTACTACTGGCTATAGTCTTTAGCCTCTGGCCAAAAAATCCTCCGATGACGCAAAATGGCGATTTTTGCATCATCTGAGGATTTTTTCCAGACAAAAAAAAAATACATAAATCTCTCATCTCAGGGGGATATGAGGGTGGAAAGCACGGTAATTCGAAAATACTACAGGTTTTCTACTAATACAAAGCTTAATGTTAAATCCTGAAGAATCCCTTTAAGTTTGCTTATGAGCTGCGATTTCTCTCTCGAGAAACCACACTTGTGCATTTTTTTCTCTGATTCGATCATAAACTAGCGCATTACGTACCGTTTCACAGCTGGCGAACGATCCCGGCTTCAGCGCCATCATTACGACACGGCATTGATGACGGCTTTTGTTCACACAGCGCGCGTTCTGGGACTGAACACGGCAATGTTACTAGGTCCCCAACCCGGCATCGATACCGGCATCAATCCCGGGTCGTGTTTGCGTTCACACAGAAGGCGTTCTGGCAATTTCCCGGCAATTTCCCGGCAATTTGCCGGGATCATCGCACTGTGTGAAAGGGGCTTTGGTTTTTGGTCCGGACCAAAAAAGAAAATGATACATTTATTCCAGATTTGCTTAGCGTTCACACTGTCATTTTTAACACCAAACCTAAAGATAGGAAACCAAAAAAAAAAAATGTTATGGCATTTATATTTTGCGATGGAATTCGTCGAACATCCAAACCAATGCTGCGAGGAGACGTGGTTCTGATGCCTATACAACATCGCGACTATGATGAGAAAAAACAGGTGTGCTTGAGCATTTGGTCCTTTTTAAGGGTCGCATCTTGTGACATGTCTGTTTTTGGTTTGTTTCAATTGTCTTTGGTCTGTGTTACGTTCATATTTCAGTCGAACTGCACTAGAGTTCGTTTGGAAGTGGACCGAGACGCATCTTGTTTGGTGCGCACCAGGGTTCGGATGGCAGCGTTCACACTTATTCGAATGAACCGCATTAACAGAGCAATCGCACCAGAGTTCATTTTAATCTAACCAAACCTAACAAGTGTGAACAAACCCTAAGAAAAAAGGTACGGCAGCAAAGTTCCTTGATTATTACGCAGGAATGAGAGTATAGTTCCTAGCCATATCGGACTAGAAAATCGCAACTTTTCATTTTCCGTCGGCCTTAGTACACGATGTAACTACCGAAGAGTCAAGTTTTAAATAGGAAAAACATCAAAACTCTTTGGTCATTTTTTGAGAGAGATGCTAACGGTCTAATCAGATTCAATGATCTATGCTAAGCTATGCTAAAAGTGCTACCGCCAGACCCGGAGATCGGCTGAATGGATTCGAAAACGGTAAAACTCAACTGTTTAACTCTAGGGGAGTTGGAAAATGAGCCTATTTCCAAAAAAAGTGGAGTGTTCCTTTAAGAACTGTTCAATGGAAGGTTCTTTATGGAACCTAAATGGTTATTCTACATTCCTAAACATAAAGGTTCATTCTTTGTGGTTCTTTAAGGAACAAAAATTAGTCCTTCCATGGTATTGCTGCAAAAAAAACAAACAAAAAAACAACTTTTGGAACCTTTTTTTTTTTTTTTTTTTTACTTTGTTAAAGCTTAATTCTTATGGTTAGAGCTTTGTTCCAATCCTTAATCTTGAGTATGAGCAATTGTAATAGTTATGCTTCACATGGCAAGCAAAACTAAGTAATTAACCTGAGTTCTCAACATTTGTGCAACAGAGAGTGATCAGTGTTCAGAATTACAATTTAGAAAATAAAACCAGACAAAAATACATGAACTTAAAAGTAAATTGACCGTGGGACAAATAACTAGTCTTTGGCGTCTAGTCACATGTTTGGCTCAAACCAGTATGCAAAAAGCATATTTTGCACTGGAAAGTGCACAATTCTCTTTAGAATATATATAGCCACTCTTGCCATTATTAATAAGAGTTAGCAAGAGAAAGCATGACGGCTTTAGAACTTGTTCAAGGAACAAAGCAACCCAAGAAAACCTCCCTGAATCAATTAATCTTCTGCTGAAGTAGAGCGAGATGTTGTGAAGAATGAATCGACTCCAGCCAGAGGAACAGTCAGGTAACCAAGGCCATGCAGGGAAAATCCATTAGACCAAATTAAATCCCACGCTTTGCCCAGAGTGTCCTCAGCGGAAGGTTTGCGGCCTTCACATGCTCTAATTTCTTTATCCTCAGCGAGGTGGGACGCGGGCCGAGCGGCTGACGCGATTTCTCCACTGACCGATGCAAATGACTAATTCGCACCATATATCAACTCATGCTTCTCATGAAGTGATGAATTTCACTGATTCTTACTGAAACACCAGGCATATGTTGCTCATTATTTCTGTTCATTTCTAAAACTCTGACATTAAAAGGGAGTAAGTTCAGACAAATTTAAATTCAGTCATTAATTCTTCACCCTCATATCGTTCCGTGAGTTCTGTGAAACTCAAAAGGAGAAAGTTCAGCACAATGTCTATTTTCATTTGTTTCATTCAGTTGTTAAAAAAACAACAACAAAAAAACAGATTATGACTGAACGCAACATGGCAGTTCAAATGTGTAGAATGGAGAAAAATGTCTAAAAGCTTATTAGGAAAACAAACTGGTGGGAAATATTGGCTACTCATTGAATAGCAACATTTTCACCACAAAATATTAGAAAAGTCACCATATGGCTTTAGAAGATGGATTGGAATAGCCTACATGAATACAATGGACTCATGCTGGAGTTTTTTGTCCTTTCTGGAGCTTAACAACACCTGATATGCTTTCATTCTATGGAAAAGAGTAGCATGCCGTGAACATCCTTTTAAACATCTCCTTTTTTGTTTTACAAAAGAAAGAAAATCGTATAGGTTTGGAATGATCTGAAGGTACGCCAAAAATTTGTGACGAAATGACAACATTTACATGATTGGGGGAAACATCCCAACCCAAACAGGGTTACCAAGTTTGCGTAACAAAACCAGCCCAATCCCATAGAATTTCATCATATTGGGGGAAGTGGTCGAGAAGAGATGAAAAGATTACATTGGTTACAAATGCCCCTCCACCCCACAACATGTATACATGAGATAGAAAACAAGAACAAAGAACTGGTGAACCATTTTATACTTCAAACCCTTGGACTGGGTTGGAAGTGTAACCCTTAACATAACTGTGTATTGCAGAATTTGATCAAATCACGTGATCATGAATATAATATAAGTTATACCCGGTGAACAGTGAATGTCTATCTATATGTGCATATGTGCTCAAGTATACATTCTGTATGTGTACACAATAATATGTTCTTATGTAAGGATGAGTACATGTGTATTGTAAGTATTATTTTTTTTCTGTATTTGTTTGGTAAAAAACAGTTTAAAAATAAAAGTAAAAAAAATAAAATAAATAAATAAACCAATCCCAGCCAAACCTAGCCCTTTTGCGTTCCGGGGTGGTTTGCCCGGTAAAATTTGTCTTCTGGGGTGTCAAAATTGCATTTTGTGGGAAAGGGTTAAACTAAAAAAAATATTATAAAAAAATACAGCAACAGTGTAAAAGTAGCCTAATTCCGCAGGAAAATCGGACTTGACAACACTGATCCCAACTTCAGGACGTTGTTGGAGCCATGACATTGTGGTTAGCACATGTACTCCAAAAGACGCTGAGCCGAATTCGATCCCTTTCCCAATCTCACCAATTATTTCCTGTAAATGTTTCACCCCTGTGTGGAAAAAACACTCCCTGAAATAAAACATAGGCCCTTGACTCATCTTTCAGCTTCAGTGTGAGATGGTCCTGCAGTATTTCAGGATGTACGACAGCAACCGAGACAAAACAGTGCCAACAAGTGATGACCCTCCTTTTTAATTATTAAACACGGCTATTAAAAATGCACACACAAGAGATCTCTCGACCAACCTGAGCCCATTTTTACTCGCCTCCACCCGCAGCACTGTATTACATTTCAAACCCCATTTATCTGATGGAAAAACAAGTGCACGTCAATGGAAAGATAGACAGGTCTTTTGGTATTTACAGCAAGATATGTTGCGTAAAACACTCCATAAAACACTCCATAATCAGCAAAAACATGATGAGTTAATAGAGAATGAAGGCACATCAAAAAATGTGCTGTAGTTTTGTGTATCGTAAGGCAAGACAAGTCTTTTCTCCTACCTGGAACGGACGTGAAACGCTTGATCCTCATCTTTTGTGATCCCATCCATTTAGATTCATAGTAAAAGTCCAAGTTTAAAACAAAACTACAACAGCAAACATAAAGATGGAGCGAAGATGTCCATGTTTTCACCGTGTCTGATCCATGGACCATCTGACAGGCGAGCGACACACTAAAGAAAGAGTCTAAGACATATGATCCTCTCTCTCCCACACACACATACACACACTGAGGTGTAAGCAGCTAATGATTTCACTAAGAAAACAGTCATTGACTGATTGATGACAACACGCTTCCACCCTACAAACTCAATAACATCTCATGTGGAAGGCTGAACATGAGGAAGTGACTTCCTCGTGAGCAACCATCCGATCATCAAAAGACGCTTTTTCCAGGATGAAAAGTTGATGTTGTTGTATTACAGTAGCTTTCCCATTCAAAGAATTTAACTTTTGCGCAAAATTTGAATATCTCAAAGCATTTGCGAATAAAGCAACAAAATCACCACTTCCTGGGAAATTGGCACAAAATATCTGTAGTAGCTTTTTTTCCCGTACATTTTAACTTGACTTGCACCTCACAGATGAAATGCATTAAACTGTTACAGTATCTTGTGTTTGGGAATGCAATCGTGTGAAAACAGTTCTGGGAGGCAATACAAACAAATCCTTTTAATGACTGACTTTGGCATTTCAGAATGATCAAACCAACTGGTTAGTCCAGTTATCCAATCATATCTTTTGTTGAGGCAAAGTGTTTTTGTTTTTGTTGTTTTTTGCACATCAAGGGATTTATTCGGCAAATGAATTTCCATCATAGTTTATGCGCATGTCTTCTTATCGGATTTAAATAAATCATCCACGTCAATTGAGCACATACATTTTTTTTATTAGAATGTAAGCATCTTGTCGTTTCCATCCAGCGTTTTTTATGCAATATCCCACATTTTTTCAAAATATATTCTTTTGTGTTCAGCAGAAGAAAGAAATTCATACAGGTTTTGAACAACTTGAAAGTGAGTAAATGATGACAGAATTTTCATTTTTGGGTGAACTATCCCTTTAAGAATTGAAACCACCATCAATAATCTTGAATGATTTCATTTGAAGGGATGGTGACATATTAGACATCGCTTACTCACCCTCACACTGATCCAAACCCACCCGTGTGACAAGATTTCTTCAGAGAAACACAAAAGAAGATGTTTTCAAAGAAATATTACAGTGGCCAGAACCGGTCAAGCTACAAAACTGACAATAAAGCACCATACAATTCTTTGCATGCATGAAGAAAAGCCCAAGAATCAATGTCATTTGGCATTTTTTATATCAAACCTGCATGGCCTGATGCTTCTTTATGCAATGTTTGAATATAAACATTTATGAAAATGAGATTTGAGAGCTATTGTGAAAGGGGATGATATGTTAGAAAATAGCAACTTAAATTCCTTACACAAAGTTATATGACTTCAGAGGACTTGAGCTTGATGTGCATGACCTTTAACGTCATTTTGGAGATTGCCATCTTTAAAATATCTCCTTTGGCATTCCACAGAAGCTGTCACGGTTTAAAACTAAAACTAAAACTATTAAAAAAATAAAAAAAATAAAAAAATAATAAAATAAAATAAAATAAAATATTAGACGAAAAACAAACTTAAATTAGAAATGCTCCCTTGCCAACTAACTTTAAATAAGTTTGTTGAAATAGTAAAATTACTGACGTAAAAATAAATGTAACCTATATAAAATAAATAAAAACTAATACAAATGATACTGCACATAAGAAAGTCTTGGGTTTGGAAAACAAGAGGGTGAGACAACATTTTCATTTTTGAATTGAACAAAAATCGTGCGGGCAGTGGGAAAATGCGTCAGAAATCATATTTGTTTGTACTTCAGGAATTCCTTGTATTGATTAGAAAACTGAAAGCATTGTTCATTTTCAGAACTGGCTAAACTGACAATCTGGATACTCAGGAAGGGCTGTGACCTTCATCGAGAGCAAAAAAGTGTATTTGATTACGGCCAAACATAGTGGTTTTGTGGCTCCTCGTGAGCCAGTTGGTCCAGCAAAACCTCAGGCCATGTCCAACTGCAAGTTTACTCAAGTGTGCGATTAAGACACACTGTATGCATTTTCCTTTTTGTTTGACATTTCAACTTCCTTGCCAGTGTGTTTTCAGGCCAGGAATATTCAACCACTCACACACTCGTCTGCACCATCATTTCAGTTCAAGTTTTATTTATGCCAACAGTTCCAAAAACATTGAGCCACTCATTCAACTGCCCTATAATGGTGACAGCAGTTTTGTGAGCAGTAATAGGCCAGCTTAGTCAGTCTTTTCAATAGAATAAAACACAAGGTACAGCCTTGTAAACAGCTGTGATTCATTAAAAGATTCATAAACCGCAGCGCAGCGCAGCCTGTGCAGACACAAGAGCTGCTGTGTCCGTTCTGTCAGCCGGAGCCTGTCCAGGTGTTTCTCATTTAATCCCACGAGAGGGAACTGCTTACAATGAGTCTCACGGTCATATTTCACCCCGAAATGAAAATATTATATTTTGCATAAAGAAAATGACACCTATTATTGTGCAATAAATTTTTTTTATACATATTTTAAATGAGAATTAGCAACCGGTATACTTGTCATTTTAATGGAAAACACGTGTTTTACTTTTGCATTTCGTAATTCTCGCTACTGTTAATGATGAGTCTAACTGACGACAATCATGAAAATCTCATTGGTTCTTGCTGAAACTCAGTGCTGCGTAACGAACGAGAATGAACCTCATTGGTTCTTGCTGAAACTCAGTGCTGCGTAACGAACGAGAATGAACCTCATTGGTTCTTGCTGAAGCTCAAACGTGATGCGTAACACGAGAATGAACCTCATTGGTTCTTGCTGAAGCTCAAACATGCTGCGTAACACGAGAATGAACCTCATTGGTTCTTGCTGAAGCTCAAACATGCTGCGTAACACGAGAATGAACCTCATTGGTTCTTGCAGAAGCTAAAACATGCTGTGTAACACGAGAATGAACCTCATTGGTTCTTGCTGAAGCTCAAACGTGATGCGTAACACGAGAATGAACCTCATTGGTTCTTGCTGAAGCTCAAACGTGATGCGTAACACGAGAATGAACCTCATTGGTTCTTGCTGAAGCTCAAACGTGATGCGTAACACGAGAATGAACCTCATTGGTTCTTGCTGAAGCTCAAACGTGATGCGTAACACGAGAATGAACCTCATTGGTTCTTGCTGAAGCTCAAACGTGATGCGTAACACGAGAATGAACCTCATTGGTTCTTGCTGAAGCTCAAACGTGATGCGTTACACGAGAATGAACCTCATTGGTTCTTGCTGAAGCTCAAACGTGATGCGTAACAAACGAGAATGAACCTCATTGGTTCTTGCTGAAGCTCAAACGTGATGCGTAACACGAGAATGAACCTCATTGGTTCTTGCTGAAGCTCAAATGTGATGCGTAACAAACGAGAATGAACCTCATTGGTTCTTGCTGAAGCTAAAACATGCTGCGTAACACGAGAATTAACCTCATTGGTTCTTGCTGAAGCTCAAATGTGATGCGTAACACGAGAATGAACCTCATTGGTTCTTGCTGAAGCTCAAACGTGATGCGTAACAAACGAGAATGAACCTCATTGGTTCTTGCTGAAGCTCAAACGTGCTGCGTAACACGAGAATGAACCTCATTGGTTCTTGCTGAAGCTCAAACGTGCTGCGTAACGAACGAGAATGAACCTCATTGGTTCTTGCTCTTGCTGAAGCTCAAACGTGCTGCGTAACAAACGAGAATGAACCTCATTGGTTCTTGCTGAAGCTCAAACGTGCTGCGTAACAAACGAGAATGAACCTCATTGGTTCTTGCTGAAGCTCAAACGTGCTG
This sequence comes from Leuciscus leuciscus, assembly GCF_965113295.1. Classification (NCBI taxonomy): domain Eukaryota; kingdom Metazoa; phylum Chordata; class Actinopteri; order Cypriniformes; family Leuciscidae; genus Leuciscus; species Leuciscus leuciscus. The sequence goes on from NC_138742.1 coordinate 7,370,817, forward strand.
CGTAACACGAGAATGAACCTCATTGGTTCTTGCTGAAGCTCAAACGTGATGCGTAACACGAGAATGAACCTCATTGGTTCTTGCTGAAGCTCAAACGTGCTGCGTAACAAACGAGAATGAACCTCATTGGTTCTTGCTCTTGCTGAAGCTCAAACGTGCTGCGTAACAAACGAGAATGAACCTCATTGGTTCTTGCTGAAGCTCAAACGTGATGCGTAACACGAGAATGAACCTCATTGGTTCTTGCTGAAGCTCAAACGTGATGCGTAACACGAGAATGAACCTCATTGGTTCTTGCTGAAGCTCAAACGTGATGCGTAACACGAGAATGAACCTCATTGGTTCTTGCTGAAGCTCAAACGTGATGCGTAACACGAGAATGAACCTCATTGGTTCTTGCTGAAGCTCAAACGTGATGCGTAACACGAGAATGAACCTCATTGGTTCTTGCTGAAGCTCAAACGTGATGCGTAACACGAGAATGAACCTCATTGGTTCTTGCTGAAGCTCAAACATGATGCGTAACACGAGAATGAACCTCATTGGTTCTTGCTGAAGCTCAAACGTGATGCGTTACACGAGAATGAACCTCATTGGTTCTTGCTGAAGCTCAAACGTGATGCGTAACAAACGAGAATGAACCTCATTGGTTCTTGCTGAAGCTCAAACGTGATGCGTAACACGAGAATGAACCTCATTGGTTCTTGCTGAAGCTCAAATGTGATGCGTAACAAACGAGAATGAACCTCATTGGTTCTTGCTGAAGCTAAAACATGCTGCGTAACACGAGAATTAACCTCATTGGTTCTTGCTGAAGCTCAAATGTGATGCGTAACACGAGAATGAACCTCATTGGTTCTTGCTGAAGCTCAAACGTGATGCGTAACAAACGAGAATGAACCTCATTGGTTCTTGCTGAAGCTCAAACGTGCTGCGTAACACGAGAATGAACCTCATTGGTTCTTGCTGAAGCTCAAACGTGCTGCGTAACAAACGAGAATGAACCTCATTGGTTCTTGCTCTTGCTGAAGCTCAAACGTGCTGCATAACAAACGAGAATGAACCTCATTGGTTCTTGCTGAAGCTCAAACGTGTTGCGTAACAAACGAGAATGAACCTCATTGGTTCTTGCTGAAGCTCAAACGTGCTGCGTAACACGAGAATGAACCTCATTGGTTCTTGCTGAAGCTCAAACGTGCTGCGTAACAAACGAGAATGAACCTCATTGGTTCTTGCTGAAGCTCAAACGTGATGCGTAACAAACGAGAATGAACCTCATTGGTTCTTGCTGAAGCTAAAACGTGCTGCGTAACAAACGAGAATGAACCTCATTGGTTCTTGCTGAAGCTCAAACGTAATGCGTAACAAACGAGAATGAACCTCATTGGTTCTTGCTGAAGCTCAAACGTGATGCGTAACACGAGAATGAGCCTCATTGGTTCTTGCTGAAGCTCAAACGTGATGCGTAACGAACGAGAATGAACCTCATTGGTTCTTGCAGAAGCTAAAACGTGCTGCGTAACACGAGAATGAACCTCATTGGTTCTTGCTGAAGCTCAAATGTGATGCTAACACGAGAATGAACCTCATTGGTTCTTGCTGAAGCTCAAACGTGATGTGTAACACGAGAATGAACCTCATTATTTCTCGTGTCAAGCGAACATGATTAAGCTTCTGTTTACCACAACTGATGTGAATAAAAGCCTGAATTCAATCTGTTCATCATATAAAGCGATCCTGTGTCTTTATATGACAATTTGGACAAAACCACTCAATTCATATGGATTCTTTTTACGTTCTCTTTTTTTTTTTTTTTATCAAAGTGGTAGTTGCGTAGCTGTCAATGAAGGGACAGAAAGCTCTCAGATTCATCAAAAAGATCTTCATTTGTGTTCCGAAGATGAACGAAAGTCTTACGGGTTTGGAACGAGGTTGAGTATGAAAGAATTTAAATTTTTGCGTGAACTAAACCTTTAATTTTGGCCTTTAAATTTAAATTTAAACCTTTAAACATTTTTATATAAATTATTTAATACAATTCTATAGACCAATATAAATATAAACATAGTACAATTTAAATAATATATCACTATTTTTCAGGGATTATAATAATGGCAATGATATTTTTATGAGAATTTAGGAAAATGTGCTTAATAATGTTACAAAGCAGCCCTTTTGTTTTCATGCTAATTTTAATTTTATTTAAAATTTCCACCCATTTTTATTTCAATATAACGTATTAGTGGAGGAATGAACACTATGTTTTGACAGAACCGGTCCTAGTCATCATTTACTCATATGCTGTCATGGTCAGAAACATATTGACATGCCTTTGAGATAAACTATAAAGATCATTTTGACAAGTAGTTCGGTACAAAACCGTCATAGAAGCAACAATAAATAGATTCAAGATGTTGCTCAAGAAAGACAAGTCAAGGAAGTACTTAATATGCAACACATTACAAAGAAAAAGCTCAGTGGAGAAGCTGTTAAAGCACAACTAAACTAACGTTAAATCCGAAAGAGAAAAGAAATCAAACTCCTACCTCAGACACTTTGAGATCTGTACTTTAAAGAGTGTAATCGCGCTACATGTCCCGTGGTGGAAAAGTTTCTCCCTTTTTCAAGAAGCATCGAAAAAGTTTCTTTCTCTTACTCCGCCATGTTTTCTCAAGATACTTTCCTTTCCTAAATTTTTTTCGGAAAAAAAGAAAAGCGTCTTTTGCTTTGGCACGCCAATCATTACACAGGAGTTCGTAAACGCCACGCCTCGCCATCAAAATGCTTCAGTGCTGAAGTAACCCTCCTCGCGAATGAATCGTTCTTTTAAACAGACTCTTTTGAATGATTCAGGCGAATCGATTCGCCAATCGATTCACAAATCGAAAATAGTAAATCTGATATTGTGAACTTATTACTAATAATTGGCATTGCTATTTAATATTATTAACGCTGAGCCGATTCTTTTGAATGTTTTGGTCGAACCCATTCACAAAGCGTTTGTACGGACTTTGTTTTAGACTAAACTTTAAGGAATGTTGTTAAATATAGTGAGGAAAATTTAATGCAGGTAATAATTAACACCAATTGATATTATTTGGAGACTAATAATGTTGTTAAAGGGGATAGTTCACCCAAAAAATGAAAATTCTGTCATCACTTACCCACCCTCAAGTTGTTCCAAACCTGTATGAATGTCTTTGTTAAACTGAACACAAAAGAAGATATTTTGAAGAATGTCTGGTAACCAAACAGTTGTTGGGCCCCATTGACGTCCAATGGAAGGAAAATAAAAACATTCTTTAAAATATCTTATTTTGTGTTCAGCATAACAAAGAAATACTTACAGATTTGCAACAACTTGACAGAATTTTCATTTTTGGGTGAACTGTCCCTTTAAACTCGCAGTGAATCGGTTCACTGAGCTGACCATCTTAAAGATTCAATTCACTAATATGAATTGGACTACCTATAGTGCTGGAAGCGATTTATTTCTGTTGGCTCCTCAATTTGGTTATAACTTTTTGTATGTATATATATAAAAAGGAAGACTTCATTATATATAAAAACACTCCTAAGGACTATAAAAAAATTAACTAAACTTCAAACTTCTTAAAAAAATAACTAGGGTGAGTAAATAGTAGTGTGATGTATTGACCAGCAGAGGTCACTGTTTATTACTGACGGACAAATCCAGCTGTCATTTAATGATCTCTGAAGGACATGAGTCATTTATGTATGTTTTTCATGTTTTAATACAAAGTAAGTATATGTCAGACATTAAAGCAAAAGATCAATAACACTTGAGCTCAAAAATAGCTACATGTACTCATTATGCCAGCTTGCTTACGCATACACAAACATAAGCACACGTATAAGGACATCAGCTTAACTGCACTATTAAAGCAACAAACAAAAATAAATAAATAGAATCCATTACACAGGTAAAGCATCATAAAATTGGGTGATATTTCCATCTCTGTAATGCACTCTGATGATTTGATGCATTAATACACTTAAGGCCACTCAAAAACGTGGAAACAAAATACTGCATTACAGCTGAACATACATACATTATAGATACATAATATTTATAGACATACATAATATTTATACAAAATACGTTTACATATTATTGTTATTTTAATAGCTGTTTATAGGCAACAAAGTATAAATGCACATTTGGTGAGAAGAGAAGAGACCGGACAAGACCGAGAAGTGACGAGAAGAAATGAGCAGAAGAGACGAGACAAGAAGAAATGAGCAGAGACGAGTAGAAACAAGCAGAGAAGAGAGACAAGAAGAAACGAGCAGAGGTGAGAGGAGACGAGTAGTGAAGAGACGAGACAAGAAGAAATTAGCAGAGACGAGTAGAAACAAGCAGAGAAAAGAGACAAGAAGAGAAAAGAAAAGACAAAACGAGAAGTAAAGAGACAAGCAGAGAGGAGACCAGAAGAAACAAGCAAAGACAAGACGAGACGAGAACAGATGTAAAGAGACGACCTGAGAAGAGACAAGACAAGACAAGAAGAGAAGAGAAAAGAAGAAATGAGCAGAGACGAGTAGAAACAAGCAGAGACTAGAAGAGACGAGAAGAGAAAAGACGAGAACACCACATCTGCAAATGCTCTATATTCTGCAGAGACACTGACAATAAACTGAGTAAAACTATTTCTGCTCTCAGCTGACGCAACATTTCCAGTTTTGAGTGACCAAGAAAGAATCAACCAGCAGAATAGAAAAAGAAAACAGGGCTAGTCCTTACACTTTTAGCTCAAATTAATATTTCTGAGTCAATGTCTAGACACATATCAGTCTTTGCTACAAAGATGCCTTTGAATAGTTGAAATATTGCAGAAAAAAAAGATACATTTCTTAAACATATATTGCACTATATAGGGGTAAATTGTCACAAGGATTGAACGGAATTTTCAGAAAACTGTTAACAGTAATGCGAACAGTAATATGAAACACAAAACAACCCATTAAATAAAATGAAAAAGGTAACAAAAATATCAAACCACTGTTTTTGCCAGCAGAAATTGTTATAAAAAACACGTGACAACTTGCCCAGGTTACCATACATCTCACTCAGAAATCCACAGATCTATCAATATACAAATGTTAAATACTCTACTATACTTAACACACACACACACACACACACACACACACACACACACACACACACACACACACACACACACACACACACACACACAGTAGTGGCCTAAAGCAGGGGTTTTCAAACTGGGGGCCGCGGCCCCCTGGGGGGCCGCCAGGGGGCGCCAGGGGGGCCGCAGAAAGTTGAAAAAAAAAGCGGAAAAAAAAGTTTAAAACGTCAAAAAAAATAAAGTGTTAATATGAGTATTGTTATGAAATAACATTATAATAATTTGTTGCATAGCCTATCTGAACATTATACTTTTAATGCTAATCTTTTAGAGATGAACTGATTGATCGGCTGGTGACCAGAATTTGCCGATTTTCGGGCGATTTTCAGTCTGACATATGCCGATTCAAATGCACTCGGGCGCCGCATGATTAACATTGCGTAACATCAGCATCACACGTGCACAGAACGCACATGTAGGAAACCTTGTGAATTACGGCCGTTTCAGACCGCAAGCGGCGCGTGAGCAGCGCAAATTTTTTTTCGGCGTGCATGTTCAGTGAGTGCATTCACACCGCGAGCAGGAGCAGCGCGTGAGCGTCAAGCAGGAGCGTCGCGTGCCGTGAGCAGCGGAGGGTTTCGGCGCCGTCTATTTTTGCTGCGCTGCTCACGCTCAATTAAAGCGAAAGCACACTTTTGATGGACAAAATAAATATGATTTCACACAAAAAGTACCAAAAATGCACATAATTTGCATGTAGGCTATAGTGTGTTTTAACAAGAACTGGAGTAGGCTATGTCAGAAAAGAAAATGAAGACTCAAAAATATTTATAGAAAATGTACCCATTTAAACTTGTTTTTATTAATCAGTTTGGGTAAAAGTGGTGTTTTATAAAAAATATATTTATAGAAAATAAATATTTGTGTGTGCTGTAAAGTGGTTAGAAAAAATGAAATCAGAATCGGCTAAAATCTGTATTGGCAGGTCAAACTCAATGAAAAATCGGAATCGGTCTTGAAAATTGTAATCGGTTCATCTCTATAATCTTTCTGATTGGCTGGTATCAAACACCATCACATAATCTGATGTTCACCTAGATGTTTTATTTATTTATTTATACATTTGCCGCAGTATTGTCGATGGGTTCAATAACACATCCTGCAAAAGGGGGGCCTTGGCCAGAACCTAGTAGTATTTGGGGGGCCTTGTCATGGAAAAGTTTGGGAACCCCTGGCCTAAAGTGATGTCCTGAGGTGATATTTGTTTTTAATGACCCTATAAGTTTTATTAAACCATCAAAATATGCGGACAAATACTTTAAAGATTAGGAATTAAACACTAAGCATCTGAAAAGGTAAACTATACAGCTACAGTAAGTATAAAAAATGCATAGAAAAACAAAAATATCACTAAAGCATACACTGACTACAACATCATCAGTTTTAATAATACCCTTGGGTTCTCTCTTGTTTTTGCATGTGTTCATAATTTCACTGTATGACAGCCTGGCCAAAGATGATTTACCGAACATTTTGGCATGTTTAATTGCTTTATCAAAATAAAACAATTGCTTACAATACAATACAATGTAAAACACACAATATGCCTACAAAATCTTTAAAAGTATTTGAATAAAGGGTGAAGATGTCAATTACCCAAGACCAGACATCACTTTTGGCCACTGCTATTTGACAGCGGTTCTGTAATGATAAATTCCAGTATGCTCTCTAATGAATAGTTTTGAGTGCGTGTAATTCAGCCCAAATGTTCAGTATTTGAACACTTAAGCCACTATTAAAAGTGTCAGAATCCTTTTGGTGTCTGTAAGTTGCAGGTTAATGGCGATGATCTCATTTGTTCTCATGTAAACGGAGCAATACAATTTGCAAACAGTGTTTCATTCAGATGTGAGTGTTTTCTGGAGGCACTGATGAGTTTTAGTCTAGAACCGAGTGTCCATTTGACTTCCTTTGGCTCCAACAGGGACTACAACGTAACTCCCCTCTCGATATCGAATCCACCGTGAGCGTATTTCATTCTGAACCTGACGAACAAAAACATATATGATATATAATCACAAAAACCCAGGAGAGACTTCCCTCAAAACCTAACCTAACTTAGATTTATAAAGATTTCTATATTATTAAGTTTAAACCCTACAACCACAATACTGTCTGTAGCCTAAAATATAATTAGTCATTAGTCATTATTAGTTCATACAGTGGTTTTGTTAGAAATGAGTTTCATTAAATGCAAGAAGCTCAGCTTTACCGTATAGCACAGCACAGGCTCAAATGCAATGCATTTTTATTATTCATCCTTAATTGCTTATTGGCCTTTGAGCAGTCCTCTTGTAATTCCCCAATCAGTTTCTTAATCAAATTAATAAAGACTGGCAAACATTTTTGTCAAGGATTTTGAGTACAAATGTTGTTTAGTCCTCTGAGAACGCTGATTATCTCCATTCAAACACAAAACGGACTTGCATGCACTTTACAGTTTGTAAACGAATAAGGGCTTTCAGCACATTATTTTGAATTTTGGTGCATAATTTGTATGTTTATGGTGTGTGAGGGCTATCAATCAATAATCACTCACCTCCTGGTTCAGGAAACAGTAGAGAACCGCCACAATAAGACCCTTACGAAAATCAATGAAAAAGAGAAAGTCAGTGCAAATTGCAGAAAATGTTCCTCAGATCAAACATCCACAAATATTATAAATCCATCTCTCTTCCTCTTCCTTTCATCTTATATTGAGAGCTTTGAGACAAAAATTACATGCTTTTAACACAATTTCTGCAGGCCCATATACTTATGCATGATCATGGATGTATATCTGTGTGTTGTGAGGCAGCCGGATCAAATCTTAATCCATCAGGAGTGTCCATAAGATTAAAATGCAAGACGGTCCAGCGCTAAAGTATTCATCCGCAGTGAGAAATTGACTGGCAATGTGTTCATAAGAGAGTTAATCCAGATATTTCCATAACCTAATGACATCGAACAGCTAACATGTTTTACAAGTGTGACTCTGAATGTAAAGATGATAGAAATCGTTCATGAATTTGCATGCTGTTAATTGTTCCGTAGAATCCAAAAGGGTAAATTCAGAAGAATGCACATACACACTCTTTACTATATAATAACTGTTCATCAAAAACCTCACAACCCTGATCAAACACACCTGAGCAAGCGAATCAATGTCTTAAGGATCACAAGAAACTCACAGCTAGGTGTGTTTGATCAGGGTTGGAGCTAAACTGTGCAGGACAGTGGCCCTCCAGGACCGAGTTTGAGAAACCCTGGTTTAGTCCAATACATGAACAAATGGTTATTTTCAGTGAATCAAAAACACAACGTTAAACTGTTTAGCACGATTCACCAACGAATGACAGGTTTTTTGTTTTGTTTTTGTGAATCAAAAACATGCAGCGCTAACTGAAATTCATGAACAAATGACTCTTTTCAAATGGTTCTTTTTAGTGAATCAAAAACATACAGAGCAACCAGTGTAGTCTGATTCACAAACAATTGACTCTCTTAATTAAACTGGTTGTTTTTAGTGAATCAAAGACGTATAACACAACAAATGAAATCCGATTCATAAAAGAATGACTCTTTTAAGCCAGTTTTTAAAAAATAAATCAAAAACATACAGCACAAACATGTAACGATGATAGAAATCGTTCATGAATTTGCATGCTGTTAATTGTTCCGTAGAATCCAAAAGGGTAAATTCAGAAGAATGCACATACATACTCTTTACTATATAATAACTGTTCATCAAAAACCTCACAACCCTGATCAAACACACCTGAGCAAGCGAATCAATGTCTTAAGGATCACAAGAAACTCACAGCTAGGTGTGTTTGATCAGGGTTGGAGCTAAACTGTGCAGGACAGTGGCCCTCCAGGACCGACAGGACCCCTCCTTGAACTGCCACCTTATCGTGGTGGAGGGGTTTGAGTACCCGAACGACCCTAGGAGCTATGTTGTCTGGGGTTATATGCCCCTGGTAGGGTCTCCCAAGGCAAACAGGTCCTAGGTGACGGGTCAGACTAAGAGCGGTTCAAAAACCCTTATGATGCCGACAAATTCGAGGACCGTGACGTCGCCCGGCATGGCGCAGCCGGGGCCCCACCCTGGAGCCAGGCCCGGGGTTGGGGCTCGTATGCGAGCGCCTGGTGGTCGGGCCTCCCCCCATGGGGTCCGGCCGGGCTCAGCCCGAAGGAGCGACGTGGGGCCACCCTCCCGTGGACCCACCACCTGCAGGAGGGACCGTAAGGGGCCAGTGCAAAGTGGATCGGGCGGCAGTCGAAGGCGGGGGCCTAGACAACCCGATCCCTGGACGCGGAATCTAGCTCTAGGGACATGGAACGTCACCTCTCTGGCGGGGAAGGAGCCTGAGATTGTGCGTGAGGTTCAGAGATTCCGACTAGAGATAGTTGGGATCACCTCTACGCACGGCTTGGGCTCTGGAACCACACTCCTCGAGAGAGGATGGACTCTTCACCACTCTGGAGTTGCCCATGGTGAGAGGCGGCGGGCTGGTGTGGGTTTGCTTATAGCCCCCCAGCTCAGCCGCCATGTGTTGGAGTTCACCCCGGTGAACGAGAGGGTCGCTTCCCTGCGCCTTCGGGTCGGGGATAGGTCTCTCACTGTCGTTTGTGCCTACGGGCCAAACGGCAGTGCAGAGTACCCGGCCTTCTTGGAGTCTCTGGGAGGGGTGCTGGAAAGTGTTCCGACTGGAGACTCCGTCGTTCTACTGGGGGACTTCAACGCCCACGTGGGCAGCGACAGTGACACCTGGAGGGGCGTGATTGGGAGGAACGGCCCCCCTGATCTGAACCCGAGTGGTGTTCTGTTATTGGACTTCTGTGCTAGTTACAGCTTGTCCATAACAAACACCATGTTCAAGCATAAGGGTGTCCATCAGTGCACATGGCACCAGGACACCCTAGGCCGGAAGTCAATGATCGACTTTGTGGTTGTTTCATCTGACCTCCGGCCGTATGTCTTGGACACTCGGGTGAAGAGAGGGGCGGAGCTGTCAACTGATCACCACCTGGTGGTGAGTTGGATCCGATGGCGGGGGAGGAAGCTGGACAGACTCGGCAGACCCAAACATACTGTGAGGGTCTGTTGGGAACATTTGGCCGAATCCCCTGTCAGAGAGATCTTCAACTCCCACCTCCGACAGAGCTTCGACCAGATCCCGAGGGAGTCTGGAGATATTGAGTCCGAGTGGACCATGTTCTCCACCTCCATTGTCAACGCGGCCACTCTGAGCAGTGGCCGTAAGGTCTCCGGTGCCTGTCGAGGTGGCAATCCCCGAACCCGGTGGTGGACACCGGAAGTAAGGGATGCCGTCAAGCTGAAGGAGGAGTCCTATCGGGCCTGGCTGGCTTGTGGGACTCCTGAGGCAGCTGACGGGTACCGACGGGCCAAGCGGACTGCAGCCCGGGTGGTTGGGGAGGCAAAAACTCGGGCCTGGGAGGAGTTCGGTGAGGCCATGGAGAAGGACTATCGGTCGGCCTCGAAGAGATTCTGGCAAACCGTCCGGCGCCTCAGGAGGGGGAAGCAGTGCCCTACCAACGCTGTTTACAGTGGAGGTGGGCAGCTGTTGACCTCGACTGGGGATATCACCGGACGGTGGAAGGAATACTTCGAGGATCTCCTCAATCCCGCCATCACGTCTTCCATTGAGGAAGCAGAGGCTGAGGACTCGGAGTGGGACTCGTCCATCACCCAAGCTGAAGTCACCGAGGTAGTCAAGAAACTCCTCGGTGGCAAGGCACCGGGGGTGGATGAGAACCGCCCTGAGTACCTCAAGTCTCTGGATGTTGTGGGGCTGTCTTGGCTGACACGCCTCTGCAGCATCGCGTGGCGGTTGGGGACAGTACCTTTGGACTGGCAGACCGGGGTGGTGGTCCCTCTTTTTAAGAAGGGGGACCGGAGGGTGTGCTCCAACTATAGGGGGATCACACTTCTCAGCCTCCCCGGGAAAGTCTATTCCAGGGTACTGGAGAGGAGAATCCGGCCGATAGTAGAACCTCGGATTCAGGAGGAACAGTGTGGTTTTCGTCCTGGTCGTGGAACACTGGACCAGCTCTATACCCTCTACAGGGTGCTGGAGGGTTCATGGGAGTTTGCCCAACCAATCCACATGTGCTTTGTGGATTTGGACAAGGCATTCGACTGTGTCCCTCGCGGTATCTTGTGGAGGGTGCTCTGGGAGTAAGGGGTTCGGGGCCCTTTGCTAAGGGCTACCCGGTCCCTGTACGACTGGAGCAGGAGCTTGGTTCGCATTGCCGGCAGTAAGTCAGACTTGTTCCCGGTGCATGTTGGACTCCGGCAGGGCTGCCCTTTGTCGCCGGTTCTGTTCATAACTTTTATGGACAGAATTTCTAGGCGCAGCCAGGGGCCGGAGGGGGTCAGGTTTGGGGACCACACAATTTCATCTCTGCTCTTTGCGGATGATGTTGTCGTGTTGGCCCCATCAGACCAGGACCTTCAGCATGCACTGGGACGGTTTGCAGCCGAGTGTGAAGCGGCTGGGATGAGAATCAGCACCTCCAAATCCGAGGCCATGGTTCTCAGTCGGAAAAGGGTGGTTTGCCCGCTTCAGGTTGGTGGAGAGTTCCTGCCTCAAGTGGAGGAGTTCATGTATCTTGGGGTCTTGTTCACGAGTGAGGGAAGGATGGAACGGGAGATTGACAGACGGATCGGTGCAGCTTCTGCAGTAATGCGGTCGCTGTACCGGTCTGTCGTGGTGAAGAAGGAGCTGAGCCGTAAGGCGAAGCTCTCGATTTACCGGTCAATCTACGTTCCTACTCTCACCTATGGTCATGAGCTGTGGGTTATGACCGAAAGGACAAGATCCCGGATACAGGCGGCCGAAATGAGCTTTCTCCGCAGGGTGGCTGGGCGATCCCTTAGAGATAGGGTGAGAAGCTCAGTCACTCGGGAGGAGCTCAGAGTAGAGCCGCTGCTCCTCCACATCGAGAGGGGCCAGCTGAGGTGGCTCGGGCATCTTTTCCGGATGCCTCCTGGACGCCTTCCCGGGAAGGTGTTCCGGGCATGTCCCACCGGGAGGAGACCCCGGGGAAGACCTAGGACACGCTGGAGGGACTATGTCTCCCGGCTGGCCTGGGAACGCCTCGGTGTCCCCCCGGAAGAGCTGGAGGAAGTGTCTAGGGAGAGGGAAGTCTGGGCATCCCTGCTTAGACTGCTGCCCCCGCGACCCGGCCCCGGATAAGCGGAAGAAGATGGATGGATGGATGGACAGCACAAACAATGTTGTATATGATTCAGAAACTAAAAGTCTATGACTTACAAACTTTCTATACTATTTTATGGTAGTTTTGAATAGTTTATAATTTTACAGGTTGATATAATCAGTGTTTTACATAAGAAATCAGGTTACACTTTTATTTGAAGGTTTCTTTGTTACACTGTAATTATACATTTTAGTAGTAATTCTTTAGTAACTAGGCTACATGTTCTTCCTATAGGGTTAGGATTAGGGTTTGGTTTGGTTTAGGGTTAGTTGCATTTAATTATGCATAATTTTATAGCTATTACTATAGTAACTACATGTAACATATGACACTAAAAAAAGTGTTACCGAAATTAAATTGAATGATGTAGGACATTTCAGCTTTTGGTTGTGTTGATTCCTTAAATAAATAGAAATCAAACTGCATAGTTTCGCCTCTGTTGTTAATTTTTTTTATATAAATATTTTTGTAATGTATCAAGTACCAAGGTTTCCTTTATCAATTACAGCATTGCCTGATATAAATATTTCATATAAAAGTATAAAACACATTATAAAAGATAATAAATTATTATAAATGAAATTGAGATGTATCCATCTGAAATAGCTGAATAAATAAGCTTTCTATTGATGTATGGTTTGTTAGGATAGGACAATATTTGGTCGAGATACAACTATTGACAATCTGGAATCTGAGGGTGCAAAAAATCGAAACATTGAGAAAATCTCCTTTAAAGTTGTCCATTTATGTTCTCGATTGTGCTGCATTCACTCACAAAAATAAATGTTTTATATATTTATGGTAGGAAATTTACAAAATATCTTCATGGAACATGATCTTTACTTAATATCTTAATGATTTTTGGTATAAAAGAAAAATCGATAATTTTGACCCATACAATGTATTGTTGGCTATTGCCACATATACCCGTGCGACTTGTGACTGGTTTTGTGATCCAGGGTCACATATAGAGAGAGAACCCTAAAATAGATGTCTTGAGATATCAAACCTGTCACTGATACAGCCATAGGCTCTGTAAACAGCAATCTGAAAACCGCCCGCACGATTCAATCATTTTCACATTCGGTTGAGCTGACATGTCTGACTAGTCAAGACAAAGAAAGAACACAGTCTTACTTCAATGTTAGCCTTCAAAGAAAGTAATTAGCACTAAAAATCGCACATCACGGACATCATATTATGACTTAAATAAACTTTTACAAGAGGGTTAAAGCCTTCCTCAAACTCCTGCATGGAATTAATCTTCAAAATTAGTTATCGGCCCTTCAAGAAACTCAATTAGCGTTCCGGCTAACTAAGTAATATCTCTAAAACCCCAATGTCCATCTTCTGTCTCAACAGATCGAAGGTGAGTATGAGGTCTGCTCTGAGGTGGTGTTGATCAGAGCTCATCGACTGATCCTAGGGGAGCATTTCTAAAGACTGGAATACAACACAAGACTTCGGGAACAGATTTTAAAACGTACACTTGCCGACTTGTAAGTGGTCATAGAGAAAAAGAGGGCATCAAATCCCAGTCCCAGACTAAAATGCATGTTTGAGTTGTTTTAACTGAAAGTAACTTGCACTGACATATCTTAAATAGTGTCAGAGACATTCATTTGTCTCAAGATGCACACCAGTAATGTTTTTTTCTTCTAAGGAACGTTTATAAAATCTATACTTCAATGTCCTAAGTCTAATCCTGGCTTAATCTAAACCCTGTCTGTGATACCGGGCCTAAATGTCTAAAGGATCAGACACTAGGCTTAAAGGGCAATGTTTTTCACGAAAACTTTTTGTTATACTGGTTGAAACTCTTCACATCCTGATCAATGATAGAGGTGGTCAAAATATTAATAAATGTACATATATCTTCAGTGGCAGTCTCAGGACCAAACAATGTTCGTCCAATTATTGCATTCAATCCGAAGTGGTTTAAAAAAAGAGTCATTTGCTTCTGAATCAGACTATACGGTTTGCTCTGCATGTTTTTGATTCAATAAAAAGAACTGGTTTAGAAGAATCATTTGTTCATGAATCAGATTATGCTGGCTGCGTTTGAAAACTTAGCCGGCCGACTTGTTGCTTCGCTGCCTTATCAGGCAGTGACATTTTGTAGGCAGAGTCTGCACACGAAGGTTCCTCACGAAACTAATTTCGGACAGACAAAACAACGGTTTAATGATCTACAGCAAAACAGAGCAAGCTTCGGTGAATACGCACTTTCTCGCTAGAAATGACATTAGAAGTGAAAAATGTCGGTCAAAAATGTACATTTACACACAAACTGACCACCAATCGCACTTTTCAGTTCTTTATTTTTTAGCTCAACTGTCACAGAATGGAAAGCACAGGATTGTGGGATATCAAAGGCAGCGAAGGATACATCAAAGCTGCCTTCAAAAATCAATAAGATGAAGATATCTCAGGAATGTGAAGGCAACATTGGATTCGCATGTGCTTTGATGCCTTCTGGAATGCAGCCTCCGAAGGCAGCATTGTTAAGCTTTCGAACGCTGTTTGCGTTTTCTGTTTTTGATTCATTAAAAAGATTTACAAGAATCAATTGTTGGTTAATCAGACTTGCGCTGCATACTTTTGATTCACTAAAAAGAACCGCTTCAAACGAGTCATTCGTTCGTTAATTGAACTTTACTGTTTGGTATGCTTTTGTTTCGCTAATGAAAACAATAGCCTATGGGCCCTATCTTGCACCCAGCGCAATTGACTTTGTACACCGACGCATGTATCATTCCTATTTTGCACCCGATGCACAGAGGACTTTTCCCTCCACAGATGCACGTCGGTAAATTAGGGAATGAACTTGCTCGGGGGCGGTTCAGCGAAAAGAGGAGGCGTGTTCCGGCGCAAACATGCCCTGATGCTATTTTGCAGTTGCAGAAAACAATTCCGCCACTGACCAGGAAAAACCTAGTCTAAAGTCAGAGGCTATTTTAAGGGCGCATGCTTGGCTATAATGTAGCGTGCACAACGTGCATACACTTTGCTTCTCTCATCTACACACAGATGCAGCAGTTGCCATTTTTGCAAACCATACATAATTTCAAGGAAAAATATTTCACATGAGGGAAATCGTTGTGGTGTCCATGAAAATGTGAAAAAATAGGCATAAATCTATCTTACACATTTACCAAAATTATTATACGCCTGTTTAACCGAAGCTTATTTGGGTGGGTTTCTACATCCCCATACAATGGCACTTCTCTGTCTTTTACGGCCCTGACTCGGCTGTGAACCGCTCCTGGCGTGCTCCTGGCAAATCCGCCGTTATAATTGCAATCCGCCATGGAACAAGCGCGTCTGCTCTTAAAGGGACTGTGAGATGACGCTCTGATTGGTTTATTTCACGTTACGCCCAAACCACACCTATGAGTAATGTAGCTACTTCAGACCAACCCATTTTAGATGTGCGTCGGGCGCAAGAGTCATTTATCCCGCCGGTATAATAGCAACAGCGCCCGAGACCCGCCCACAAAGTTACTTGCGTTTCGCGTTTGATACTTGCGTTTCAGATCGTTAAAATAGGGCCCTATCTGTTCTAATGTGTTCTGTTTGATATGATCAGACCAGATAGAATCATAACAGTTTGAAGCTTAAAAGAAAAAAGAAAAATATCAGAGCCTGTGCCCATCTTACACAACATGACTTTCTGAAAATCTGGGTGCGTCTCAATCAGCTCCCTAGCTCGCGAATCAGTATGTGGTGTACATTAATTCAGGCACTGGTACCTGTGCCTCAGGCACTCCAGGCAACTTCAAGACCTGGCTCACTACACACTGAGACACTGATGACTCTATTTCCGGCGATGTGACAATGTTCTCATTGTACAACATCACTACTGGTACAGTATTTATGAACAACAGCAGAACTGATATCTTTCTGACATTATTTTTAATGTTACTTGTTACTATACGTGCAACCTTTCAGCCGTACATAAATGATAAATGTTAGCTATATTATGTGCATTACCCATCTAACGATGTATGTTTAAGGTTAAATATAATTAAATAATAGTTTGTATTTTTAAAAACATCTATCGCGTGTCGTAATGTGTAGTGAGCTGGCTCACATGATTTAAGTTTCAAGCTTCAGAACTTCCATTAAAGTCCCCCTGTAGTCAATAATTGTCTCCCTTAAAACTCATCTTTGATCACCAAACGACATATTTAAACGTTTTATCCTCGAAAAAAAATTCTTCATGCCCTAAAATTGCTTGAATGTAACTCGACACCCTTGCCTCATTTAGTATACGCGGTTCTATGAATATGCAAATGAGCCCCGCCTCCACTCACTCGCAGCAGCTCAGAGATCCACACGTTGATGATCACACGTTGATCTGATTGGTTACAAGGTAGTTTGTGACGTCAGAAACACCAGCGATTTCAAACCGTCTTTTTGAGACCGTCTTTTTGGTTCACTGCAGTTTTAAGGAGAAAATACTCAGCAATGGTGTTCTCAGCAAACGTTTCAGTGCCCTAGAAGGATTTTGCGATTGAGACAGCCCTTAAAATGGCCGAGTCCTTGATCAGTGCCCTGACTAATGAACTAGGGACGCATCCTCTGTCAACTCTGACTACTGAAAATCTGCATCTATTGACAACTAACGTTAGCGTCGATGCGTCCAGACTAAAATCGGGGCGAAAATCTGAGCAAAAATCGAGTAGCCTATTCCAGCCTTAGTAAGTCTTAGTTCAGTAGTTTTACACTCCCGCTGAGGTTTGGGTTTAAGCTGTGTTGTGCTGATAGCGGGCTGGATAACCTGGAAGGAGCCCAGACACAGCTCGATGCAAAGCCGCAGGCTCACGCTGAAGTAGTCTGGGAGAAAGCTGAAGACCATGTAATGAGTGCCGAAGAGAGGGATGAGGAGGAGGGTGGACTTGGTCAGTCGCCTGAGGGAAGGAGAGATAAAGCATGGAGAGGAGGAAGGGTAAAAGGTTATTGGGTAGAGCTGGGTGCTTCCAGAAAGCATCATTATAAAAGAAACATGAAAGTAATCTGTATGTCTTGTAGGCTATATTTTGAGACCCATAGGAGAGATTTGTGTGAAAGAAATCTATAGCATGTCACTTTAGGTCATGATATATATGAGAGAAACCATGTCGTTTTGGTATCAATGATGCATGGATGAAGAATAAGGTGTGTTTGTAGCATTTCATTTTCATTGTTTCTAAAAAATAAACAACAATAGCATACTGGTGGTGAGAAAATAATGACAACATTTTTATTTTAGGGTGAACTATTCCTTTAATATTCACAGGTTTCCTCTGCATATGCACACTGATGTGAATATTGAAGTGCATTATAAATCGTGTTAGAAATGTATTTATAGCTCTTGTTTGTATTGTTCTTCATTTGTAAATCTGATAAAAGCATTTGCCTAATAAATATACATGAATGAAAACATGTGCAAACAGTGCAATGATTATAATTGCTCTGCTAATTTATAAAACACAAATGTAAAATGTATTATTTACAGAAGAATTAAACCATCATTCTGAGCTTAAAGGGACAGTTCACCCAAAAATAAAAATATACTCTTTCATGAAATACAAAAGTGTCACGACCGCCAAGGTAATAAGCACAGGATCCAAAGTGCAGCAAAGTGAGGTGTTTAATATCAAAAGGGTAATCCAAAAAGCGAAATCCAAAACAGGCAAAGGTCAGAATCCAGGTAGGCAAATAACAAAAACAAGAAACAGACAAGGCAGGACAAGGCAGGGCAAAACTCAGGCAACAGACGCGGTGTAACGTTAAACATTGATTCACAAAGAACACAAGACAAACAGGGCTTATATACATGAATGACAAGGGGATAACAAGAGACAGCTGGTGATACAAAATACAGACACCTGGGTGCAAATCACAGACAGAATTGTGGGAGATGAAGTTCCTAGTGCAAGACACCGTGGGGGTAAGGAGGACATCTAGTGGGTACCCGGGGAAACACAACCAGACACTGTGACATGACCCCCTCTCTACGGAGTGGCTCCCAGACACTCCAAGACGGAACACAGAACAAACCAAGAGATCAGGAGGGAGGTAACACGGTGGAGGATCCAGGGGAGGGACGGGGGACCAGGTCCATGCAGGGGAACAAACACGGGGGAACTAGGATAAGACAGGGGCCAGGGAAACATGGACAATAGGATGGGGAAACAGGGGAAAACCAAAAGTCTCTCAGGTGGCCGGGGCCAAGCGAACAATCCATCGGGTGGTCGGGGCAAAGCGAACAGTCCATTGGGCGGCCACGGCGGTGAAGACCCCTCGGGCGGCCAGGGCGGTGAAGACCCCTCGGGCGGCCAGGGCGGAGAAGACCCCTCGGGCGGCCAGGGCGGAGAAGACCCCTCGGGCGGCCAGGGCGGAGAAGACCCCTCGGGCGGCCAGGGCGGAGAAGACCCCTCGGGCGGCCAGGGCGGAGAAGACCCCCCGGGCGGCCAGGGCGGAGAAGACCCCCCGGGCGGCCAGGGCGGAGAAGACCCCCCGGGCGGCCAGGGCGGAGAAGACCCCTCGGGCGGCCAGGGCGGAGAAGACCCCTCGGGCGGCCAGGGCGGAGAAGACCCCTCGGGCGGCCAGGGCGGACACTTTCCCCCGGGCGGCCAGGGTGGAGACTTTCCCTCGGGCGGCCAGAGCGGAGACTTTCCCTCGGGCGGCCAGAGCGGAGACGACCCCTCGGGCGGCCACGGCGGAGACGACCCCTCGGACGGTGGAACTGGCACCACCGGCTCAAGCACTGGAACTGGCACCACCGGAACTGGCACTGGAACTGGCACCAACAGCTCAGGCACTGGAACTGGCACCAACGGCTCAGGCACTGGAACTGGAACAGACTCCACCGGCTCAGGAACTGGAACTGGCACCAACGGCTCAGGCACTGGAACTGGAACAGACTCCACCGGCTCAGGAACTGGAACAGACACCACCGGCTCGGGCACTGGAACCGGCACCACCGGCTCGGGCACTGGAACTGGCACCACCGGCTCAGGCACCGGAACTGGCACCACCGGAAATGGCACTGGAACTGGCACCACCGACTCAGGCACCGGAACTGGCACCACCGACTCAGGCACCGGAACTGGCACCACCGACTCAGGCACTGGAACTGGCACCACCGACTCAGGCACTGGAACTGGCACCACCGACTCAGGCACCATCGGCTCGGGCACTGGAACTGGCACCACCGGCTCGGGCACTGGAACTGGCACCACCGGCTCGGGCACTGGAACTGGCACCACCGGCTCAGGCACTGGAACTGGCACCACCGGCTCAGGCACTGGAACTGGCACCACCGGCTCAGGCACTGGAACTGGCACCACCGACTCAGGCACTGGAACTGGCACCACCGACTCAGGCACCATCGGCTCGGGCACTGGCCGTACGGCCATCTTGTCCATGGACACCGGCTCGGTAAACGTGACGGGAACACTTTCGGCGGCGGCCATCTTGTCCGAAGACACCGGCTCAGCAGACGTGACGTGAACAGTCTCTGGCTGGGCAGACGTGACGTGAACAGTCTCTGGCTGGGCAGACGTGACGTGAACAGTCTCTGGCTGGGCAGACGTGACGTGAACAGTCTCTGGCTGGGCAGACGTGACATGAACCGTCTCTGGCTGGGCAGATGTGACGTGAACAGTCTCTGGCGTGACAGCAGGCTGTACGGGCATCATCTCGGACCCGTGGTCGAGGCCGAGAGGTTTCCTCCTCCTCCGCCGTCTCTGATGGTGAGTGGACGGCTCTGGACTAGGTGGAGCCCGCTGCAGGGGAACCTCTGGATCGATGTGCGGCCAGAACGGGTAATGGAACGGGATCTCCTCCCGCCCACCTCCACCTCCTCTGCGACCTCCGCGGGTACCGCGAAACTTTACCAGGCGGGTCCCCACGAAAGAATGTTCACGGGGGGGAACCTTAACCGACTTGGTTTGCCCGGTGTTCTTGCGCTGTGGCTCAGGGGAGTTGACCGCCATTCTCTCCTCCATAATCGGAGCCCACAGTGCAAAGCATTCAAAAATGCTCATTCTGGGTTCTGGTGCTGATGGTCCTCCTTGTTCCCCTCTGGCAGCGGGGAAATTGCGGCGGGCGCTCATACTGCTTGGATCCTAGAGGGTGAATCAATCTGTCACGACCGCCAAGGTAATAAGCACAGGATCCAAAGTGCAGCAAAGTGAGGTGTTTAATATCAAAAGGGTAATCCAAAAAGCGAAATCCAAAACAGGCAAAGGTCAGAATCCAGGTAGGCAAATAACAAAAACAAGAAACAGACAAGGCAGGACAAGGCAGGGCAAAACTCAGGCAACAGACGCGGTGTAACGTTAAACATTGATTCACAAAGAACACAAGACAAACAGGGCTTATATACATGAATGACAAGGGGATAACAAGAGACAGCTGGTGATACAAAATACAGACACCTGGGTGCAAATCACAGACAGAATTGTGGGAGATGAAGTTCCTAGTGCAAGACACCGTGGGGGTAAGGAGGACATCTAGTGGGTACCCGGGGAAACACAACCAGACACTGTGACAAAAAGAGAAGTTTAGTAGTCCAAGAAAAGTAGTCCATATAACTTGTGCAATATATTAGAAGTTTTCTGAAGCCATACAAGAGCTTTGTGTGAAATTGAAAGTTGATTCACTGAAATATAATGGCATTTTTGAATAGTGATTGAACTATTCAACTTTAACTGTAAATGTAGACGAGGTCCCGCAGTGTGAAACATATTAAAATTTCACTCACGGATCGATGAATCCGTGTTGTTTTACTATGATAGCACCACTGCACACATTGAAATGTGTTTTAATGCAAAACTGTCAAGTATTCTGGCAGAAACGCTTAAAACCACATATTCTGGAGAGCAGAGCTGTCATTCACAGGCTTGTGTGAAATCTGCATATTCAACAGCAGCACACACTCATATATGGCAAAACAGACAGAGTCTCTTCATGATAACAGCATTAACAGGACACACATACACACACACACACACACACACACACACACACACACTTCTCTCCAGATAATCAGGTCAGTGCTCTTAAACATGCATGAGTAGAAATTTCGTGGAAATTACCCTGATACGTGGATATAAAAACAGCAGAATTTTGATTATGTTGCTTGGCAACAGCCTGCATTTTGGCCAATTAACTATATGACTTGACAAAATAATTGTTTGTGATTACTGTTAATGTTTCAATTGATTTACCATTATCATATACCATGGTACTTCAAAGAACACCACATTAATAAAGGCCCAAAAAACACGTTACTACCATAGTTACATTTCCCAAAAGATGTAGGCCTACCATGTTTCTATTTTATTTTTATTTTAATACTTAAAAACGACCAAAAAGTATAGTATTTTGGACATTGTGAGTTATACGAGGTTGTTAATCGATAGTATTTGCTTTTGTTGAAGCTGTCAGCCCGCATTATTTTAGCTTTTTTTTTATAATCGTGTTTAACAGCGGAACTCCTGGTGAAAAACTACATTACCCATGATGCTGTACAGAAAATTACACCAATCAGAGAGTCGATAAAAGCAACACGCCCCAAAATATCTTGTTAGCTCCGCCCACTCCCATGAAGCACGGCGAATAGCGTAATAGAGCGATCTCTCAACGCTTTCAAAATACTTGATTTTTTTACGTTTTTTGCTAAATATGCGTACATACCACCTCATAGCTGGTTGGCTTTGTTCATGGCTTATAACTTTTTAACAAAGACTTTTTAAAAATCCCTGTGGGAGAAATTAATAGAGAAAAAAATACTTTATACCGTTATACGCCACTTATGGTATTACCATGATAATATAACAACACATTATGGTAATGCCATGTTTTTTTTAGTGAATGCACCATATAGCCTTTTTACACATACCGTGGTATTTATAGGGTACAACACAAGGTATTCAAAATAATACCATGTTATTAAGATGGTCATTTTGTATGTCCAAAATACATGGTAATGAAATTTGGTTGGTAAACAGTCTCTTGTGGGCAGTGTTGTTATTGTGAAATAAAAGTAAAACTATAACTATTAAAACTTGTTTTCATTCATTAAATATAAAGCTGAAATAAAATACAATTAGATGAAAAACTTCATCTAAATGTTTTTTTGAAATGTTGAAGTACTAAAATTACAACTAAAACATACATAATAAAATTATTTAAGAATGTAATTAAAATCAAATAAATTTTAGCACATAACATAATTACTAAAACTTAAACTAAAATGAAATCTGAAAGTTTAAAAATAAAAGGTAACTAAAAAAATATGAATAATATACAAATAATCCCCAAATATATCTGCCTGTGTGTTATCTATTAAAATACCTAAAACTGCAAAAGCTATTGTATTGCGGTGACTGTTCTCATGCTATCTGCCGGTCTCTACAGGGCAAGTACAGTACAGATGCTGTAGAGGCTGAAAGAACAAAGGCATAGCACTTACAATCCCTCAAAGGATCCTAGCAGTGAGGATGATGCCGTTCTGGGAACACGATACTATTTCCTGTCAGCCTGTGAGGTTTATTTCAGCTTTACATCTTTAGTGCTTATCCAAGGATCTCAAAGTCTCGCTCCATGCATTTCATTAGCACATCCCTGGAGTTCACGGGTGTTTACGGGATTTAAAAGAGCGACTTTTGCGAAACATCCGGTCTACTGAGACAGACTCGTCTGGATCATATTTCACTATAGTTTCCTCTACTGCCTATGATATCCCACAATCCTGTGCGTTATTGCTACATAATTTCTAAATAATCTGACCCTTACATTGATTTTCATTGGTCATTCAGTCATATTATATAATATTGATCACTTGAATGCCACCAGTTAATATAGATGTTACCATATGAAGCATAGTTTTAAGATACCTGACAACATTTTTTTTTTTTTTTTTTTTTTTAAGCACAGGTCTGCAGTTGATGGAAAAATAAAGTTGTTAAAAGAAGTAGGTTTCAACTTTCTCTTATGAGAAATAAACACTGTAATTATTAAGTATTTGCTGTTTTCGATCAATAGACAAAAAAAAACAAAAAAAAACAGTAATACTTCACAATAAGGTTGTATAAAGAGGGAACATTTATACAACAAGAGGGATATACTGACATTGGTTAACAAATTATATTTTTGCAGCATTTATTAATCTAGGTTAACATCCAAAAATACTGCTTCATAAGTGATGTGTGTTAACTAAATATACAACTATTAAAAATAAAGTAAATGAGCAGTAATTGAAATAAAGCTGAAATAAAATATCAATATTACATGAAAACTTTCTAAAAAAAAATCTGGAAATGAATAATAGAAATGTTGCCTTGGCAACTGTAAGAATTGAGAAATTGGAAAATGGCGGACAGTCTGGTTGAAGAGCGACCAGACCCTGAGAGGACAAAGGACCTCTCTGGAAATTAACATTTGAACTCCCCCTTGTGCACTATCGAGACGAAAGTCTCACCTCCGAGTCATGCTAATCTACCTTTCATTCCCTCTTTCCTCACCCTCTCTCTCATGCTCAGATCACCTGAATTCACCCAAGAAAATATATAGTTTAATGTGAATGATTATCACCGAGTATTAGACATGTTTAGTATCATTTGAAATGTCTCAGTGCGACTGGTACAAATGTCTCATTTCCAAATAAGTAAAACAAAAGGTAATAAGGTTTTTAAGAGTTTAGGGATAACTGGCACACAAAGGAAGGTGGTCTCCTGGCAAATGGTCTCACACCCCCAAAAGGTGTAAAATCTGAATGCAAATTTCCATTATTAGAAGATGTTTCCATGTGAAAGAGGTTCTGTCTATATAATGGAATTTAGCAAAGGGTTTCGGCGCCTTCTGTACCTCAGATCAGCCCATGATGTTGAAGGACCTCAAAGAATTCAGCATCATGTATTTCCTAATGTCGGGTTCGCATCTCTTCTCTTTAATCCAGAGCTTTTGATATTTTGTATTGATTATCTTTGAATTGATTCTGAAATTGGCATGATACATTTACCTGACATAATAAATTGTTACATTTGATTATTCTAACCGTCTTTGACGTTATTTTTATTAAAGAGTTAAAAAAGAATAGTTAAACATTTGCTCACATTTAATGATGCACAGATATCATTAAAACCTTTTCATTTATGGAGTCAGATGAAACAACGAGAGAATACATATTCAAATGTATTGCATTTAATCAAAAAATACTTTGCCTCGAGAAAAGACAGTAACACGTAGAGACCTTCCGCGCTGGTCGGATGCCGGACTTTGGGCCGATCGAGGGCGAGCTTACAGCAACTAACTGAAATAAATAAGTTTAAGTACTAAAAAAACTGAAATAAAAAAATAAAGCTAAATAGAAATATTTTTTTAATTATATTTTTGTGGAAATGGTGATACTAATTTCAGGATTCTTTGTTGAACAGAAAGTATAATGAACAGCATTTATTTACATTTATTAAAGTATTTATTAAACAGAAATCTGTTGAAAATGTCTTCACTGTCACTTTTGATCAATTTAATGCATCCTTGATGAATAAAAGTATTAATTTCTCTCTCTTTTTCAAATGTTTGAATGGTATCATTGTTCCCAGAAAAATATTGAGCAGCACAACTGTTTATAACATTGATAATAGCCAGAAGTGTTTTTTTTAATAATACCAAATGCATTTACTAAAGTTGTTGTATAGATCCTTGTAAATTGTTAAGCTTATTGTAAAGCTCTCACTGATATCAATCCCACAATCCCCCACGCAAACCTGCCGTTCATCTCCCATAGAGAATGAATTGAAAACACCCACTCATCTCTCCACACATGCAGCTAGTGTCCCTTCAGTGTGTGTGTGTGTGTGTGTGTGTGTGTGTGTGTGTGTGTGTGTGTGTGTGTGTGTGTGTGTGTGTGTGTGTGTGTGTGTGTGTGTGTGTGTGTGTGTGTGTGTGTGTGTGTGTGTGTGTGTGTGTGTGTTCTGTAACAGTCGGCATGTACCTGTACTGAGACGAATTGTTGAACTGGATCAAGCGAGGGTTCAGTTTCTGCACCAGAATCCTGATAATGTTCATGAAGAGAAGGAAGTTCACCTGGTTGGGCAAGAAACAGACATGAAAACAACTGTGTGTGAGTCCATTCATTCATCCTCATGCATTATCTTACCCCAATTGATACTACAATGGGACCTTTGATGATCCACCAATAAGGAGAATCTTCATTTATGTCCCAGCACCTGAAAAAAAAAATAGATTGACAACTTCAATGTCTTAACCAGGAAAGATGCAATGAAGCAAATGATAAAAGCCATTGCTTTGTAATATATAGAAGTATAGATATAAATATGAAGAGTGTTGCACGGGTGGCCATCTCGGGTGACTAGCTGCTGATCGAAAAGCTTCGACGCGATGAGATTGAGTCTTAAAGTGAAGGGGCTTGTTCAAATCCCTCACGAGAACCACTACTTAAAGGTAGAAAACAAACGTGCAATTACTCTGTGTCCTCAAAATACACTCTGGAGCAGATCCAGAGGACGATGGAGACCAGAGGAACACCTGCGAGAAAAGACGAAAGAGAGACATAAAGATTATGGTGTTGGTAAAATGTAATCTTACAGAGTGTTCAATGCAGCGCTGTAAAAAAGCATGTAAAAAAGCATATTTAAATAGAGAATTTCTCTGGATTTAAACATTGTTGGAAACATTTGAGATCATATACACAAGTGAACTCAATATACAACACTGTGCATATATAACATATACACTGTGCTAATGGTTTTGGGATATTTGAATGCAAAATGTTTCCATATTGTGCCGTCAAATGAAGATTCAGAGCTACTGTGCAATATTAAGTGCCTTTTAGTTAAATTACCAAAAGTTGGCGTAATCCCAAAATTGATAATTTAAGCAATTATGAAAATGTTTATGGAAATTAGACAACATTCATGAAGTATTAAACATATTTGCACAAGAAAAAGGCCATTTTCAAGAGCTCTCCATATTTCTAAAACAGAAAATTAGCAGATCTCCTAAATATCATCATTTAACTTTCCTAATGTGATGCAATACAGGATATTAAATGAGAGAGAGATAAAAAGTTGGACTGGACTTGATTTAATATCATTCGCAATCGCATATCATCATTCGCAATAAGACCAGGAACGTGTATAAGAACGAGAACATGGATTTGTACGTGTAGTTATATTCACTCTATATGCATTTCACATGTTTCTACAATGTCATTTAAACTGTTTGTTCATTCAATTGTCTGCTGAGATCGAAGACGACGGAGGTGCCAATCACGAGAGTTGTTCTGACACTTCTCTGCCCTCCCAGGGTCCCACACACCAGAGGAGAGCGAGACAGACAGAATATAAATGGAAATTGAGAAATAGAACAACAGAAGGATCATGCTGTACTTCACTGATTGGAGCCGCTGAGAATATAATGGCTGCTAACATGAGAAAAATAATAGACTACCATAAATGATGATAGATCAGAGTAAGTGGCCAAGAAATAAGGATCATAATGTACTGTTGGTCATTACTGCAAAAAAATTGAAAAAAGTTAAACTGTATTCTTTCTTCTGTGGAACAAAAAAAGATATTCTGAGGCAAAAAAAAAAAAAAACGGACATTGACTTTCATTGTATACGGGGTGTGTGGGGGGGGGGTAAATTTTTCAAAATATATTCTTTTGAACTCTTTGAACTCTTTTCCACCGATGAAAGACAGACATTCTTCCTAAACGCTTTGAAGCGTCAAGAGCTTTGGGTGAATGGACTTTCAATGGAGCGACAGAATTGATTGGAAATTAATTACATTGGAATTTCATTAGAAATATCTTCTCTTATCTATCATTTGTGTTCTGAAAATGAATGAAAGTCTTACAGGTTTGGAATGACATGAAGCTGTGCAAATGATGTCAGAATTTTTCATTTTTGGGTTAACTATGAATTACTTCATATTAAAGTGTTAAAACAATATCTAGAGACAAACCTAACCTAATTTCTCCGTTTCCCTTCTGTTCCTTTAATAACTCACATAGTCAACACTATAAGATACAACTCATCTGCGACAGCCAGAAGGAGTGTGTGAGAGGACAGGGACAGAGATATGAGAGTCTCACCCCAGCCCAGCAGAGCGAAACTCCACAGACAGCGGCGGCTGCGCGGGAAAGCAGAGACCAGTAGTGAGTTCAGATACACGGCTTCAACCAGCAGCCAGAAGAAATTAGTCAAGACGCAAAAATGACAAAACACCACGGACGCCTTACAGGCCGCCTGCAGAGAGAGAGAGAGAGGACAACGAGAGAGAGACAGTCTGAGAATGATCAAAAGGGCATGACGGCAAAAAACTGGAGAGGAAGGAGATAAGCAGAGGGAGAAAGTATGAACTCAGCAGGAAATAGAGGAAGATGAGTATTTCTAATTTAAAGAAAAATTAATGCAGCTGTGGAGGACTCTGGAAGAAATCAAGGAATTTCCATGAATAAAGTACAAAACAGGGTCTAAAACTCTTATAAAACTTTAAATTATTACATCGTTCTTTTTAGCATAAAAGGTGCTACAGTAAGAAGGGGCCAGTAAGATTTTTTATTGGACAATAGAATGTGTTTATTCAATAAGGATGCATTCAATTGGCCAAAAGTGAGAGTAAAGACATTAAAGGGATGGTTCGGAGTAAAATCAACCTAGGGTCCTCTGCACCATGACCTCGAGCCAAACACCCCCCCAGAAGCCTTTTTCCCCTTGGTCGAACATTATTAAAGTTAGAGCTTATTTAGAGATATCAGCCGGATGGTTTAGTGCAGGCGCTAATGGATCCAAATTTGTATCTCGTAAATTACCCCACTAATAATGCCCAGAATGATACCAAACTTCTACAGTAGTACAAATAGGTTCTGTACTCATAAAACGAGGCATTGGAAAGTTTGTAAGTACATCAGAAGTTTATTTATATAACACTTGCCTGATGACTAATGCTACCGCTAACCCGGATGTCGACGTCACTTCAGTGAGTTGAGAAAAGCACGTAAAAGTCCTGGCAGAAAGCGATGCATAAGGATGTAGTGTAACGACAAATTATTATTTTTTCCAAAGTGTTTACAACTTAGTGTTAACTAATAATTGTTGCAAACTGGTACTACCAACAAAATATCAGTGCATTCCGAACTAATGACTCCTTTGAACCGATTCATTTTAATGAATGGTTAAAACAACTGATCTTTCCGACAGTGAACTCAGGAGACGTCTGAATCGGTGTATAACTAATCAGTAACACTTTACAATAAGGTTCTATTTATTACATAAATTACATAAAAAGTACAGTTCGCTAACTCAAGCTTTAAAATAAATAAAACCACTTGTTTTTTTGAAAAAGCATATAACTACATTTTTCCACACAGTGCTATCAAGAAGAATCGTTAAAGAATCGGATCGATAATCAGAATCGTCAGTGGCATTATTATTGATAAAATCTGTGTTATTATTAGTAGTAGTTAAGGTGATTGAGTGCTGTATTTCAGTGTTTTACTTCTTTGTGTATATATATTTTAATAAAGACCCTGTTATTCTCAGTCCTTCATATAGCCCGTGAGTTTTCAGGTCAGAGCAACTGCCCCTCAAAATTCCTGTGCACGTCCCTGCATTCCTGGAACTGGGTGTTGTTACACTACATCCTTATTTATCGCTTTCTGCCAGGACTTTTACGTGCTTTTCCCAACTCAGTGAAGTGACGTCGGTGTCCGGGTTAGCAGTAGCATTAGCCATCAGGCAAGTGTTATTTAAATAAACTCCTGATGTACTTAGAAACTTTCCAATGCCTTGTTTTATAAGCACAGAACCTATTTGTACGACTGTAGAAGTTTGGTACCATTCCGGCCATTATTAGTGGGGTAATTTACGAGATACAAATTTGGATCCATTAGCGGCTGCACTAAACCATCCGGCTGATATCCCTAAATAAGCTCTAACTTTAATAATGTTCGACCAAGGGGAAAAAGGCTTCTGGGGGGGTGTTTGGCTCGAGGTCATGGTGCAGAGGACCCTAGGTTGATTTTACTCCGAACCATCCCTTTAATAATGTTTAAAACAAACATTTATATTTCAAATAAAAGCTGTTCTTTTGAACTTTCTATTCATTAAAGAATCCTGAAAAAAAGTATTACAGTTTCCACAAAAATATGAAGCAGCACAACTGTTTTCAACATGGATAATAATCAGAAATGTTTCTTTTGCAGCAAATCAGCATATTAGAATGATTTCTGAAGGATCATGTGATCCAAAGTTACTAGCCACTCAGCAAAGTTCCCTGGCCACAATTTTGACATTGATATGGGGAAAAACTTTTTATTTTATTTTTATTTTCTCATTATTTGGCAGCAAGTATATTAGGCTGCTGTCACTTTAAGACCTGACACACTGATCCATTATACTGTTACACATGCGTTTCTTTCTCAACTGTTTACTTTTACTCAAAACATAACTGACTGTGTTTGTGTGAACACTCGCATTTTTCATTATTTTGTGTGTATTTGACTGTTTAAGTGCAATAAGCAGCAAACAAGTACTCGCTTTAGTACTGAGAGGAGGCTTTATGTGCCGAACTTTGAGTGTGAGCACAAAATCTGCGGGAATTAGTCAAATTATGCATAACATGCCAAAATTCAAGCCCTGTAACACCACAATATTCATCCAGAGCAAATGAAATGAGCGAGTGAGGAGAGGAGGGTTTGTGTGTAACTCGGAGAGATGAGAGAGAGAGAAAGCGCAGCTGATATCTTGTATCTACTATTCTGCAGAAAATCAGTATTGGAAGCGTTTCAGATATTTCAGTATTGATATGTATTGAAAAATCTATATTTTTGACCACACTACATTGCACTTAGTTTATTATTTCAGACGCCTTTTTAAAAGACTAAAATAAAATAAAATGATGTACAGTATTATACATAAAATTCAACCCACCAAAGTGGCTAATATGAGTGACTGTGTTACACGCCACTGCTGTAATACACCGCATTTGGAGAGTGTTAATGTGTTCATTCCTGAATATATACTGTATATAAGAAATACACTAAGAAATATTATCAGTAAGGTATATTAAAAAATATTGTGACATATCCATTGAGTCATTGAGGAAAAAAGTGGTGTGTGTGAAGTCGGTCAGGTTTGTATTTTTCACAGGAAACAGCATTGATGGTGTGACAGACTCACCGTCGAGAGTGTGCAGTGATCCGTGTCGTCACTGGAGAACAGCGTCGCATCTTTGATAAAAACAGCCACAGATTTTAGGATGAAGGTGAAAAACAGCTGCATGTGGATGTAGTTTCGAGCACAGTGTAATCGCCTAGAACACAAACAACATTATTTTAAATATATCATTGTAAAGAATACGACCTTCTTCTAATGTTGCAGTACTTTGAGACTAGTTTCCAAGCTACAGGCTGATTTAAAGTTGTAAAGCCAACTTTATGTGGAAAAAGTAGCTATATATCCTAAAAGTTACTCACAAAAGAGACTAGCTATATTAAAGCAATATTTTTACAGGAATAACTAATCAGTGGCAGGGTTTGAGGTTTTTAGTCCACCAAGCACAGTACCTGAAGAGCAGCAGTATAATCACAGCAACAGAGAGAGAGAGCAGCGACGCTCCGTAACCAACAGTGTAGATCAGTTTCACAGTGGCAAAATACAACTCCTACGGGACAAATGAGCACAAATCAATTACATCTACATGTATTTTCAACTAAATGACATTTTCAGTTTACAGAGTCTGTTTAAATTGAATGAATGAATGAATGAATGAATGATCTGAATGATCAGTTAGGACAGACACATAAGTGTGAAAGCCTAAAGCCTGTTTATTCTGAAAAATTAAAGTAAATGTACTAAAATGTATATTGTATACATACAGTGTGTATGTATGTGTGTGTGTCTGTGTGTGTATGTGTTTGAGTGGGCTCACACTCACCGGCCACTTTATTAGGTACACCTTGCACTGGGTTGGACCCCATTTTGCCTTCAGAACTGCCTTAATTCTTCACAGCACAAATTCAACAAGGTGCTGGAAACATTCCTTTTGGTCCATATTATTGACATGATAGAATTAGTTGCTGCAGATTTATCAGCTGCACATGATGCGATTCTCCCGCTCCTCCACATCCCAAATCTGCTCTATTGGATTGAGATCTGGAGACTGGAGCCCGTTTGAGTTTAATGAACTCACTGTCATGATCAAAAAACCAGTTTGAGGTGATTTGAGCTTTATGATATGGTGTGTTATCCTGCTGGAAGTATCCATCAGAAGATGATACACTGTGATCATAAAGGGATGGACATGATCAGCACCAATACTGTGGAGTTTAATCGATGATCAATTGGCACTAAGAGACCCAAAGTGTGCAAGAAAATATCCCACCATCATTACACCACCAGCAGCCTGAAGCGCTGATACAAGGCAGGATGGATTCATGCTGTCATGTTGTTTATGCCAAATTCTGACCAACCATCTGAACGCTGAAGCAGAAATGGAGACTCGTCAGACCAGACAACGTTCTTCCAATCTTCTATTGTCCGGTTTTCTTGAGCTGTGTGAATTGTAGCCTCAGTTTCTGTTCTCATCTCACAGGAGTGTCACCGGTGTGTGTCTTCTGCTGCTGGAGCTCGTCTTCTTCAAGGTTTGATGTGTTGTGTGTTCAGAGATGCTCTTCTGCTTCAAGGTTTGATGTGTTGTGTGTTCAGAGATGCTCTTCTGCTTCAAGGTTTGGTGTGTTGTGTGTTCAGAGATGCTCTTCTGCTTCAAGGTTTGATGTGTTGAGTGTTCAGAGATGCTCTTCTGCTTCAAGGTTTGATGTGCTGTGTGTTCAGAGATGCTCTTCTGCTTCAAGGTTTGGTGTGTTGTGTGTTCAGAGATGCTCTTCTGCTTCAAGGTTTGGTGTGTTGTGTGTTCAGAGATGCTCTTCTGCTTCAAGGTTTGATGTGTTGATCGTTCAGAGATGCTCTTCTGCTTCAAGGTTTGATGTGTTGAGTGTTCAGAGATGCTCTTCTGCTTCAAGGTTTGATGTGTTGAGTGTTCAGAGATGCTCTTCTGCTTCAAGGTTTGATATGTTGAGTGTTCAGGGATGCGCTTCTGCTTCAAGGTTTGATGTGTTGAGTGTTCAGGGATGCGCTTCTGCTTCAAGGTTTGATATGTTGAGTGTTCAGGGATGCGCTTCTGCTTCAAGGTTTGATATGTTGAGTGTTCAGGGATGCTCTTCTGCTTCAAGGTTTGATGTGTTGAGTGTTCAGAGATGCTCTTCTGCTTCAAGGTTTGATGTGTTGAGTGTTCAGGGATGCGCTTCTGCTTCAAGGTTTGATGTGTTGAGTGTTCAGGGATGCTCTTCTGCTTCAAGGTTTGATATGTTGAGTGTTCAGAGATGCTCTTCTGCTTCAAGGTTTGATATGTTGAGTGTTCAGGGATGCTCTTCTGCTTCAAGGTTTGATATGTTGAGTGTTCAGGGATGCTCTTCTGCTTCAAGGTTTGATATGTTGAGTGTTCAGAGATGCTCTTCTGCTTCAAGGTTTGATATGTTGAGTGTTCAGGGATGCTCTTCTGCTTCAAGGTTTGATGTGTTGAGTGTTCAGAGATGCTCTTCTGCTTCAAGGTTTGATATGTTGAGTGTTCAGGGATGCGCTTCTGCTTCAAGGTTTGATGTGTTGAGTGTTCAGGGATGCTCTTCTGCTTCAAGGTTTGATATGTTGAGTGTTCAGAGATGCTCTTCTGCTTCAAGGTTTGATATGTTGAGTGTTCAGGGATGCTCTTCTGCTTCAAGGTTTGATGTGTTGAGTGTTCAGAGATGCTCTTCTGCTTCAAGGTTTGATGTGCTGTGTGTTCAGAGATGCTCTTCTGCTTCAAGGTTTGGTGTGTTGTGTGTTCAGAGATGCTCTTCTGCTTCAAGGTTTGGTGTGTTGTGTGTTCAGAGATGCTCTTCTGCTTCAAGGTTTGATGTGTTGATCGTTCAGAGATGCTCTTCTGCTTCAAGGTTTGATGTGTTGAGTGTTCAGAGATGCTCTTCGATTCAAGGTTTGATGTGTTGAGTGTTCAGAGATGCTCTTCTGCTTCAAGGTTTGATATGTTGAGTGTTCAGAGATGCTCTTCTGCTTCAAGGTTTGATGTGTTGTGTGTTCAGAGATGCTCTTCTGCTTCAAGGTTTGATATGTTGAGTGTTCAGGGATGCGCTTCTGCTTCAAGGTTTGATGTGTTGTGTGTTCAGAGATGCTCTTCTGCTTCAAGGTTTGATGTGTTGAGTGTTCAGAGATGCTCTTCTGCAGACCTCGGTTGTAACAAGTGGATATTTGAGTTACTGTTGTCTTTCTATCAGCTGAACCAGTCTGGTCATTCTCCTCTGATCTTTGACATCAACAAGGCATTTTCTCCAACAGAACTGACACTTACTGGATACTTTCTCTCTGATAATTCTCTGTAAACCCTAGAGATGGTTGTGCGTGAAAATCCCAGTAGATCAGCAGTTTCTGAAATACTCAGACCAGCCGGTCTGGCACCAGCAACCATGACACATTCAAAGTCACTAAAATCAACTTTCTTCCTCGTTCTGATGCTCAGCTTGAACTTCAGCAGATCGTCTTGATCATGTCAACATGCCTAAATGCACTGAGTTTCTGCCATGTGATTGGCTGATTAGATATTTGTGTTAACGTGCAATTGAACTGGTGTAATAAAGTGGCCAGTGAGTGTGTTTGTGTGTAGTATATACACTGTATATTGTTGTTGACCGACATTAAGAGTATAGAGCTATTAAAAGATCATGTTAACAGCAACTCAGATCTTTTGGTCTTCAAGGAATTTGATGAAGAATGTTTGAGTTCATAGTGAGACAAATCTGAGACTTTATTGAGATCTCTTCTGCAATTCTAGAAGAGTGTATGAATAAATGGAAAATGTTTATCAAATACAAGTTAGTATGAACTGCAGAACATGTCAGTGACCTCTGGGATGTCGTCCTCAACACTGCAGGCCTCATGATATGGAGGGAACGGCTGTGACCAGCCTCCAGCGCTGCAGTTACGACTCACTATACCTAGAGTAAATAAATCAAGGTCAAAGGTTAATGACAATCATGCAAGGCAATCTCTGCAAGCTTTAAAAAAAAACCATTTAAATCTGCTTATACATTCACTGGCAACTTTGATGTCATTTCATGTGGATTTCATTGAGTTTTTTTTTATATCTTTTTCTCTGGAGACAAGATGCAATGCATGTAATTAGTTTGTGCTAAAGCTGAATGTGAAATGAGGTCTGAATATTTTTCTACACAAGTCAGCGACGGAGTGACACTTTACTCGTCGTCAGATGAAACTGCAGCAGCACAATTTTATTTGTGGTCTTTCAGATTTGACTTTAGTGTTGGTTGGCTGGTTTAGACTGGGTTTAGTTTGGCGGATGTGTGGAGATTTGAGACGTTATTGCAGTGGCAAATATGAAAACCTTTTTTTGCTCAAGCTTATGAAGCCTTGAAATTGGGGCCGTGTATTTTACAATTTGAGTTTTCAGCTTATATTCTCAAGGTAGATGTGTCTATTGTTAAAGCCCACAGAGTGAAACCAATGCGTTTGCTTCACGCGTTTGCTTTGTTTGCAGAAGCTGTTAATATGGAAATGCATGTGTGAACCAAGGTTGGGCAAACTCAGAGCTCTTTTAATTCATTAACATTAAATGAATTAATTAAATGAGAATCTCATTACATGAGAAAGAGAAACTTTTTCTGTTTCTCGAGTCAAAAGAGCAAAGTCTATTTGGCATTCTAATACACACATTTTGTGGTACTACATTAATGCCTGGCCCTAATACATCAATTTGCATAATAACTTATTCTTATAACTTATTCTGGTTATTAAAGTGTCCCTATTATACTTTTTCAAATATTTCCTTTCATGTAGTGTGTAATACAGCTATTTGTGAAAGTAAAAGGACTGCAAAGTTTCAAAGATCAAAGTGTGTCTCAGTGTCCCAGTCTCAATTCCTGCACAAACCTACGTAGGTTTATATCAAACTTTCATGATGCCAACCTATGGTCTTCATTGTCCATGAACAAAGTCTACCTTAACCCTTGAATAGAGGGTAGCTGAACAGTAGTTGTAGCTGATACTGGAAGAGTTTGGTTTGTGTGTCGACAAGACGCTGTTTTCTGCAAAAGCAAATCCCTTTTGCTGCACTTTCAAGGGACAAGTACTCGGGCTCAAATTAATACGGTAAAACCGACGCCATCGTTACCGTTTGTATCACTGTGCATCAAGTGCTGAGGAAGATCCACAGCTGAAATTCAGATATGGTAATGAGCGTTTGGTTTCCGACATACGCTGAAAGCGGTCGACCAATCAAAACAGACTGAGCCATCTGACCAATCAGAGCAGAGTAGCTCTTGGAAAGGAGGGGTTTAGAGAGTCTGAATCTTTTACTGAACCGATTCAAACACTGTGAGAAAAGAGATGATGCTGCAATGGATATTATGAGAAAATGTGCTTTTTGAGCCTGGATGCATATAAACCTGTTGAAGGAGACAATTAGAAACCTTTAAAATAACATAATAGGGGCACTTTAAAATAATATTAATGTTTAACATTTTCATTTATCCAGTAATACTGGTACATCAATTTGTATTTCATTCCTATTTAACTATATACTTCTATCAATTTACTGTAAATTCAAATGTAATGATTCACAGTTTGTGCATCTTGTTTTCCATCTTTACTTCATTCAGGTACTGAATTGCATTCTCAATTCATTTTTGAATTGTGCACAACCCTGAAGTGGACGTAGTGTTTGTGTGTCATACCTGTGTTGTTCTTGAAGAGAGAGAAAACAGCCGGACAGGGAGTGTGGACGGTCTCACCCACTGCAGCTCTGGGCCAACACACAACAGAGTCCCATACTGGTGGGCAACCTTCACACACACATTTATATAAATAGCATGACCTTATAACTACTCATGCACTCAAGCACCAAACATCAAGAAACATCACAAACATCACATCACAGCTAGAATTACTCTATTACAGTCCAGTTTTCTGTGTTGGATCGGCACAAGAACATATGTGAATTTCCAGCAAAGCCACTGCAAAGCATGCTGGGAAATGCAAACGCAAGGCGCTGCATTACAATGAGTGTGATCTCGTATTAACCTCTGTCTCTGAATGTCACCACTGACCGCTTATGGCAGTGTAAATGCTGTGCAGATGTGATTCATTTTAAATGTCATCTGATGGGTTTGTGACCTGTTTTTGTATGTCATTTTAAATCAAAAAAGAAATGGAGTATAAAGTCATTAAAAGTCATTTTAAAAGTTTAAATGCTTGACAGGAGACATTATTGATATGTTATGGCTAAAGTACAAAGTTTTTTTTTTTTTAAAGTAGCAGCAAAAGTTTTTCTAATGTTCTCTCTTTTATGTAGAATAAATAAATATTTTAATTCTAAAATGTGAATAGTATACACTACCATTCAAAAGTTTAGGGTCAGGAAGATATTTTTTTTTTATTAATAAATATTATTATTCAGCAATGATGCATTAAAATGATCAAAAGTTAAAAATGTTACAAAAGATTTCTATTTTAAATAATTAAATTTATTTTAATTTAAAAAAAAATCACAAAAGTATGAAGCAGCACAACTATTTTTTGTCAGAAAAATGTTTTTTGAGTATCAAATCAGCATTTGTGATCACATCATGTGACGCTGAAGACTGGTCACAGTCACAGTTTACAATTTACAATATATTCAAATAGAAAACATATATTTCCCAATATTACTGTTTTTACTGTATTATTTTTATGATGGCTGGGTGTCGTTTGAATTTTAGTAATTCCGATTCTGCTTATCGATTCCGATTCTTATTGATTACCAGTTTCGATTTCAAAAGTCAAACATTTAGATATCAAACGTTTTGATACATTTTTGCTAAACATTTAGTTGCAGCTGAATACCATGAACAAAAATCAGCAGCCTTAAGAACAAACTAGACCAACATAAAAGACCAACATAAATTTCAAACATTATTAAAGACAAGTATAATAAGAACAAAAAGCAAAGTAGCAATAGCACAAATACATACAACTGAACAATGTTCAGAAATTGAAATCAAGTGTCAAATAACACTGCATAGTTTTCTTTTTATAAATAAAATATAGATTAATCTTTTTTAAAGTAACAAAAGTTATTCAGTCAAGATCAGTGAGTGATTTTCTTTTATTAACAGTAATGACACAGACAGTAGCAGGTTTATTAGGCTACTGTCACTTTAAGACTTAATGCACAGGTCACATGCATAATGTTGTTACACATGCGTTTTCTTTCTCAACTGTTTACATTCACTGAAGACATAACCGACTGTGTTTACGAGGATATTTTGACATAATTTTCTGTGTGTTTGTCCATTCAAGTGCAAGAAGACGTATACGAGAACTCAATCAGGAGAGGCGGCTTTTTGTGCGCATCTTCATTCGCTTGAATGGTTTAAAACCACAATAAAATGTGCACACAGGAATCAATAAGCAGAATCAAGATCTTAATTTTATAACATCTATTCGATTCCTGACATTAAGTATCCGTTTCTAGAATTGGAATTGATTTTCGATTCCTAACCCTAATTTTTGATTTTTTAAAAAGCAGCGTTGGTGAGCAGAAGAGACTTCTTTCAAAATCATTAATAGCCTAAGGCCCGGTTTCACAGACAGGGTTTAGATTAAGCCAGGATTAGACTTTAGTTCAATTAAGACATTTAAGTAGCTTTTATAAACGTGCCTTAGAAAAAAAACATTGCTGATGTGGTTACTTTCTGTTAAAACAGCATTTTAGTCAAAGACCGTGAAACCGGGGGATAATCTTACCAACCCTGAATTTTGAACGGTAGTATTGCTCATATCATTTAGTCTTGAATACATCTGAGACAAGTTCATATTGAGATCTCGGACTTTTGATTGCAGACTTTGGTGTCTCAGTAATTCAGAGTGCAGGTCTCAGCTTGATCTCAATGTAATCTCAGTGTTTAGCATGTCTCTCATGTCCTGTGGAAGACAAACCCCCTTCAACATCCCATCAGGAGCTTCGGTTTATTTCTACCTGAGGAGCTGCTGAGGTTCCCAGGCTCTGTGATCTCTCGCAGACACCGCTGTTCATCTCTTGCCAACTGAAAAATATATTCACACTCAGGATGCAAACTGCACAACACCTGCAGAGAGAGAGAGAACATTTAATGAGTCAGTGATGCATAGAAATGCAGGTCTCATTTATGACACAACTCATACATTTTTCAGACAAAAAAATTACAATCAATTGTGGATGCTGTCCTGACCCACTTTACAGACAGAGAGAGCATGTGCATATGTGTGCGTGCTGAAATAGAAGGAGAAATGTTATACTAATACCAGCACAGAAAAACATGACTTCAGATTGCATTAGCACTAAGGTGACATTTTCAATGGACAGTAATTATGCCATATTGTGGCTATTGAAAACTGACGCTGATTAAGAATTCATTGCCATTTTAAAAATATACTACGTTTCATTTCAACTCTGCGTTTCTTCTGGCTGTTAATGAAGTAGCAGTTGTCAAAAACCATTTTAATATATGTATGCAGTGCACACAAATATTGTATATGCATGCAAGAGCATTTCAATTGTTCATTATTTGCATGTAATCAAAGCGCTGTTTCAGAGTGATTGTCTCCGATCAAACACTTTAGTCTGACTGCGTCTCTGCCGTTTAAGAGTTAAGAAATTATTATGAGCTGTAGCAGCTTTTGAAAGCATTGCAATCAAAGTCTCATGGGTTATTCTCTGGAAACACTCCCTAATACTCAGGGACATTTTTATTATTGTTCAAAAAGTATTTGAGTATTTCTCCAGCTCAGGATCAACTTAACAGGACCAGATATTACAGAACCAGCATAGGGATATACCCAAATATTCATATTATTTAGCAAATGTATGTGTTTATGATATTTTCAATGTCCCTTTCTTAGAATATATAATATAGTAAACATGTGGTATATTTACTGTTAATAATTTGGGCTCAGTAATATTTTTTTATATTTTTTAAAGAAGTCTCTTCTGCTCACCAAGGCTGCATTTATTTGATCAAAAATACATTAAAAATAGTAATATTGTGAAATGTTATTATAATTTAAAATAACTGTTTTCTATTTTCATATAGTGCCATTTATTCCTGTGATCAAAGCTGAATTTTCAGCATCATTACTCCAGTCTTCAGTGTCACATGATCCTTCAGAAATCATTCTATGATGATTTGCTGCTCAAGAAACATTTATTATTATTATAAATATTGAAAACAGTTTTG
The DNA here is from genome assembly GCF_965113295.1 of Leuciscus leuciscus. Lineage (NCBI taxonomy): Eukaryota > Metazoa > Chordata > Actinopteri > Cypriniformes > Leuciscidae > Leuciscus > Leuciscus leuciscus. Next base: position 7,410,557 of record NC_138742.1, read on the forward strand.
CTGCTTCATATTTTTGTGGAAACAGTGATTTTTTTTCAGGATTCTTTGATGAATAAAAAGTTAATCCAAAAAATCGCAACAAGCTTTGTTACTTTTGATATGAAACGTCTCAGCTTTTAAATTCTGTCAACTTTATTATGAAATTCAAACATTAAATAGCATTTTGGCACTCTTTAATGTGGCGTGACAGATCACTGTACCACTGTACCACAGATGAACTGTGCTCAGTTCAAGCAGCGCGTGAACTGACCATCTCTTCCTCTTTACTACTAGTTTAGCACCAAATAAACATGAATGAACATAGGAGATGTTGAGAGACCTGTCTCATGTAATCAGTCAATCAGTGTTTCATCCTCGGAAAGAAAAACTAGAGAGGAGCATTTAGCAAAATATATACACAATTGCATATTCATTGTATTTTAACCTGTTCTTCAATATTTAAAGGAACTTGACGACTTTTTGGGACTTTAGCTTATTCACCGTATCCCCCAGAGTTAGATAAGTCCATACATACCCTTTTCATCTCCGTGCGTGCCGTAACTCTGTCTGACGCACCCACCGCTAGCCTAGCTTAGCACAAAGGCTGGAGGTAAACGGCTCCAGCTAGCATACTGCTCCCAATAAGTGACAAAATAATGCCAACATTTTCCTATTTACATGTTGTGATTTGTATAGTCACAGCATGTACAAATAACAAGGTCACATGAGACACGGCCATCTTCTAATCGTATACATACTGGGAACTATATTCTCAGAAGGCGAAGCACTGCTACTTCTGCGGAGTGATTTGCTCGCAGCGCCTGAGAAGCCCCGTGGTGAGGAGCAGAGAGTTCGCTCAGAGTTGGAGTAAATCACTCCGCCCAAGTAGCAGTGCTTCGCCTTCTGAGAATATAGTCCCAGTATGTGTACGGTTTCACAACATGTAAATAGGAAAATGTTGCCGTTATTTTGTCACTTATTGGGAGCAGTATGCTAGCTGGAGCCGTTTACCTCCAGTCTTTGTGCTAAGCTAGGCTAGCGGCGGGTGCGTCAGACAGAGTTACGCCACGCACAGAGATGAGAAGGGTTATGTATGGACTTATCTAACTCTGGGGTATACGGTGAATAAGCTAAAGTCCCAAAAAGTCGGCGTGTTCCTTTAAAGTTTGAATAAATCCATCATGTTTTTATGACAGCCACCATTTAAATGTTTATATTTCAAAGAACAAGTAGAAACATAATTGTCATTTAAAAAGTTATTATAACTATTATAAAAATGTCCTTTTATGTCATTTAAATGTAAGTAGACTACAAATCAGTTAAATGTATCCTTTTAATATTATAGAAATGTACCAACTGGGATTCCCAGTATAGTTTACAGCATTAGTTGAGAGAGATTGTTTTCCTTTAGAAAATGTTCCACACTGTAAAAACTAAAGGAGCCTCAAATATCCTGTCGGATACTCAAGGAACTTCAAAATGTAATTTAAGTGCCTCAAAGCTCTTTCTCCTATAGTAGGGTTACTGGAGGAGCATTGACATTCTTTGAGGTTCTTGCTGGAACTTATGGGATCCTTTAAGCACTTTGTATTTAGTTCAGAGGTTCTGGAGTCACCTTTTCATTACCATGAGACCTCGAAGTGCTTTGGGGGAAAATAGAGGAACTTGAATGCGATAAAAGGGTTATTGGAAGATCTTTTAACATTTAAGTGGTTCCTGGAAGATCTCTTATGTTAAAGCCAGCATCTGGAGGAACCCAATGGTTCTGTGAGGCCAGAATGAGAATATTATTATCCTATTATTATTATTATTATTATTATAGGCTACTTAAGTTTGATTCAGTATAGCCTACATACCCAGGTGAAAAAAGACGTACTATTAAAAATGTACTTGAGTGTGTTTTTAGTAGGCCTACAATACAAATATACTTTAATGCATTTTTAATACATTTAACAGTAGCCTGCGTCTTTTTCACCTGGGTAGCTTACATTTATTTAGTATCTATAGGCCTATTTTGTTGATTAATTTAAACCTTAAACAACAACACTAAATTATAATAATATTAATAAGAAGAATTCATTAATTATTATTGAATAAATAATAGTAATAAAATAATCATTTTTACCTACTTCTTCATAAATTATTATTTGAAGAGGAAGAACTAGGAGGAGAAAAGTTTTATTCTGTCACGAAACTGCTGCTATTCCTCTGCTGTCGTCGCTTCAGTGATCCTCGCGCTGCTCGCGCGCAACAAAGCTCAGCTGATCGACGTCATCGGGTAACGGCTCCGTCCTCTCATCAAAGCTTCCGCCGTTTGTTCGGCTCTCCGTTACAAGGTTTGTAAACTCGCCAAATAAATATAAATACAGAGTCTACTCACTATATATTCAAACACACATATATATAAACTAAATTGATTATACATTACTACTTTTTTACAGTGTTTACCACTCGTTTATTGCACAGTATCTGGTATGAAGGTTTTAGCCGCGATGCTAACTACGTTGATCTAACGTAAGTTAATGAACAAATGGAAATTATTGACTTATTGTCTTAGATTGATTTAGTCATTCAATTCAACATATTCTGTAAAACTGTGTCTTCAAATTGCTGAGATAGCCTAACTAATGTAGCTGATTCCTGCTGTCGTCATTGGCGTTTGTTATGAATAACAAAAGCAGGTTAATATAGTTTGGTCTGTTTTTGTTTAGCCTAACTTTACTTACTACAGGTGCCCTCATTCTCTCAAATACCATTTTAAAGCCATTTACTGGTCAAATATTATGTTGTGAATAATCAGCTCCAAAGGTGGCAAAGGCTGGGAACGAAGTGAGGACTGGTCGTAAGAGGAAGGCTGAGGGGGCTGTTCAACAAGCAGAGGCAAGATTGCATCACAACAGACTGGTGGGAGTGGTAACAAGAGGCAGGGCTGGACTGGGTTCCTTTTCAACTCCCCACATTGACACCAGCAAAGGTAAGGAAAGGCGTCGCCTAGTCCAGGAGGAGGTGAGAGCAGTGGTCGAGGAGGAGAGAACCTGCAGGACAGTGGGAATGAGGCAACAGGGTGCCTGGATACGATGGGAGAACGCGATCGAGAGGAAGGTGACATGGGCGGAACTGTGGAAGGCAGAGCCGCAGCGGATCAAGTTTCTTATCCAGGCAGTATATGATGTGCTTCCCAGCCCATCAAACCTTCACATATGGGGCAAAGTGGAGTCACCAACATGTCCACTGTGCTCCAGGCGTGGAACCCTAGAGCACATTCTGAGCTGTTGCTCAAAGGCACTGGGAGAGGGAAGGTACAGGTGGAGACATGACCAGGTCCTGAAGGCCATCACTGAAGCCATTGCTGCAGGTGTCGAGTGGGCCAAGTGCTCGCGCCCATCCAAACAAGCCATCACCTTCATCAGAGCTGGCGAGCAGCCAAGACCAGCTGCAAAAACATCTGCAGGCCTCCTGGCCACGGCGAGGGATTGGCAGCTGTTGGTGGACCTGGAGCAGCAACTCAAGTTCCCCAACCACATTGTGACTACCACCTTAAGACCAGATGTTGTTCTCTTGTCTGATTCCACCAAGCAAGTGGTTCTGTTGGAGCTAACAGTCCCTTGGGAAGATCGCCTGGAAGAGGCCTTTGAAAGGAAGCTTGCCAAGTATGAGGGACTGGTCAGCGAGTGTCGACAGGCCGGATGGAGAGCAAGGTGTCTCCCAATAGAGGTCGGATGCAGGGGCTTTGCAGCCCGATCCCTGTTCAGAGCCTTCAGTCTGTTAGGCATCGATGGAGTGAGGAGGAGAAGAGCCATCCACAATACCACCGAAGCGGCAGAAAAAGCCTCAAGATGGCTATGGCTTAAGAGAGGAGAGCCATGGGGGCAAAGTAGCTAGATTAGCCAACTGGACACAAGCTGGGGTCTGATCAGCCTCAGCTGGGTCACCTGGATGAGGGTGTATGATGTTGAAAGACCCGAAACACCCAATGATTCCAGGAACATCACTGAAGATGTGTCCAGTAGCATCAGTAGATGTATTTGTACAGCTTTGTTCTTTTGTTTCCCCAGAACAACCAGTACATTTCTAAAATAATCTGAACATTTCAGAGGCAACATTCAATTACAGTAAGTTACCTATACACCACATGCAAGTACTTTATTACTGTGAACTTTCTCTGTGTGAAATTGTATTGTTTGACTGTGTACTTTTTTAATAAGTTATTCTCTGAAAATCTTCCCTCATGCTCTCAAATCTCATTCATGTTACTCAGAAAAATAATATCACAGGTTTGGAGCTAATAATGCTATGCATTTTTTATAGGCTATACCTTAATCATATGCATTTGAATATAAGACATTTGAACCCTGAATTATATCTTAAAGTTTAGTCTTTTTCGACAAAAAAAAGGAAAAAGCTATTATATGACTTCAGAAGACTTACAACACAACCCATAACTCATTGCCTATTTTTAGGATCTTTTCTGGGACATTTTTGGAGCTTAACTATTTTTTACATAAATTGTTGCATTGAATTGAACTAGACAAGTGTACATAAGAATAGTTTGAATGAATTACAAAAAAAATGTATGCTTGTGTTTCATGCAGTGATATTGAATGGTGACGGGTTGCATTATGCCTGAGATCTGCTTTCGGGTTCCACAGACAGAAAGTCAAACAGGTTTGGAACGTCACAAGGCTGAGGAAATTATTTAATAACTTTAATAACCTTACTAACAGTAAATGTTGTACTTTGCAGGGATCTCGGTAAGCTGAAATACAAGTTTGATCAAGAATAAAAATCCTCCTGTAGAACTGAAAATCACTGAAGTGCCTGGACCATCCACCAGAAAAGAGGAAAAGCAAACAGAAAATGAAGCTGATGCACCTTTTCACTTTTCTAACTCGTTAAGTACCTCACGTGTCCCTTGTGAAGATTTTATAATTGATTGCATTTTATGTTGCAGCGAGTAAAGGTGCATCACATTTGTGAATTTCGTGAAATTACGCAGGCAAAAAGACAAAATTGCTGATCGTGTGGATTCTTATTGAAATGACTGAATTCACCAGTGAACATTCACAGAACAACAGATCATTTTACTGCACCTTAACTCTGTTAAAATGGAAAATGTTTTCTGCTTGTTGTGACATAAGGAATACTGTTTCTGGGTCGAAGCCTCTACTTCTACTTTCTTTATCTTGTTTCTAGATATTGAGAATACTCAACAACCATTTATGGGAACTGTTGATTCAAGTCACACATTTAAGCTTTTCAAAAGGCATAGTGTACATTTCAGTCTCCAGTCTCACGCCATCCCAGACTTCAACATTTTATGATTCAAAATAGCTGAATAACTAACCATCTGAGATTTCGGAATAGAGATAAAGGTTAGGATCCTAATTTTCAGGAATATTACAGCACAATGAGTGTATATTAGCACTGTTTGTTGTTTGTTTTTGGCATCTGATAGAGCTTTTGGACTTGGAAACAGTGACGTCAGACTTAACAAGCGGACTGAAACACATGTTTTAAAATTAAGTGAAGATGAACATTTTTAATTAGTCAAAATTTAAATTTTTTACATTGATTTATTACATGGAACATGTGTTTTCCATGCATTTTGTTGAGATGTCTTTTCTTGTGTAGCCTATTGTATACACATGGTTGATTATTAATGTTACTTATATATTATACTATTTTTTTGTGTGTGTATTCATTGATATTAATCTATTACTAGCTTTTTTTTTCAAGTGCATGGAAGTGTATGTATTAAAATGGATCTAAAATATGTAATAAACAATTCTTATTTTGTATTTGGTTCAGTTTGTTTATTATAATAGAAGTTAATGGTGGTAACCATAGTAACAACATGAAATTAATTGAATACAAATAAAATAAAATTGAAATTTGGTTCCTGGAGGCACCCACAGTGGTTCCACACAGTGCCTTATATAAGAGTTCCTCAGGAAACCTGTGTGGTTCCTCAGAGAACCGCCCCTTTTTAAAGGGTGCCTAGAGGATCTACAGACGGTTCCGCCGGTGTGGCAAAGTGAAGAACCCCAAAAGGTTCCTCCAGGCACCTTTTATTTTTACAGTGCATGTACTGTACCTGATACATAGCCCAAATAATCAATATCTAATCGAATCGGAATTGAATTGAATCACAAGGTAAATCGAATGGTAAAATTTGTGTCAGTACCCAGCTCTAATAAAAGGCTATAGCACACAAATGGCACCATTTCCCGAGAATTACTCCCATATCCTTCACTTTGATATGTTTTTTCGGCAAAAATGTTTTGAAAAGTTAAAAAAGAGAAGAGAAGAGTTCAAATAAGTTCAACAATATGCTTCTTCACAGTGTATTTGTACGTGCTCGAGTCAGTCTTTTAAGGTAAATATAATCTCCAAAGCAGTCACGTCTCTCTCTGCTACAAGGGGGAGCTTTCACCGAATGAAAAATACAGGTCAGAGCTGAGTCAAGGTTTTGTTCATTAAAAGATTTTCAAAAACACAGAGCCATAAGCTAGTCTAAGAGAAGGCAGGCTCTGTGTGATGCTCTGTAGTCTCATATAGAAGCTCTATCTCGCAGTAACCATCTCATATGTACTAGTTCTTCTCTCCGTTTATCTCTCTCTATCTATTTCTTTTAAATCATCCAAGTCTTAGAGACGCACAAAAGAGTTTTGCCAGCTGATATTATCACTTGTTATTTTGACTGTCTATAAAGCAGAGGAGACAGACTAAAAAGAAGAAATATTGAGCTAACACAAACTAACAATGAGTATACTATTTTTACAGTGTTGGGTGTAATTCATTACTAAGTAATTAATTACTGTATTAATTTATACTTTTCCATTGAAAACGTAAAGTAGCCTAAGGGATTACTCTATTTAATTTACAGTTACTTCTGATGTAATTGCATTAAATACTGTATAGAGTCTCTAGACTCTAAAACAATTCTATATAAAACAATAGTGGATTCAACATTTAACTTCTAATGTTAAAATTTATGTTTTTATTTTAACCTTCTCCCTTTAAATACTTTGGTCAGTTCAAGAATAAGTTATGCTATTTTACATTATTTATTTGACAGAATTAAAAGACAAGTTTCATGTGTATGAACTGCTCATGGTTGGGTTTAGAAAGTTATTAGTAAGAAGTAAGAACATGAATTGTGGAGCAATTTTGAGCAGATTTCGTGCATTGCGACATTATGTTCATTTATTTTAAACAAACAAACAAATAAATAATTTGATAAGTAATGATGCTGAAAATTCAGCTTTGATCACAGGAATAAATTATTTTATTTTATAAGTTATTTTAAATTGTAATAAAATGTCAAAATATTCAGTTTTTAACTGTATTTTTAATCAAATAAATGCAGCTTTGGTGAGCATAAAATACTTCTTTCAAAACGGTTGACTGCTAGTGTACTGGTGCGTCTCAAAATATTTGAATATCGTGGAAAAGTTTTTTGTAATTTAATTCAAAAAGTAAAACTTTCATATATTCTGGATTCATTAGACATAAACTAAAATATATCAAGCCTTTTTTTTTTTTTTTTTTGATGATGATTATGGCTTACAGCTCATGAAAATAAAAATCCAGCATCTCAGATTATTAGAATATTTCGTAAAATCAAAATCAAAAATGGATTTACAATGTACAAAAAAATGTTCAAAGCTCTGAAAAGTATATGTTCATTTATGCACTCAGTACCTGTTTGGGGCTCCTTTAGCAGGAATTATGCATCAATGTTGCTTGGCATTAAACTGATGCAAGTTAAGCTCCGTCCACACACAAATAAAATCAGCATTTTTTTTAGCCATTACATCAACTTACATCATAATGGGAGAGGGGCAACGGATTCAGACAGCTGGGGTTTTGTTTTTTTTGTTTTTTGGGGATTCTGTTCCCCCCATATTTATGACACACTGAGGTTCTAATATTTATCAAATTGATGCTGTTTAAGCTCCATCCACACACAGAATAGAATAAGCATATTTTAAGCCATTACAGAATAGAATAAGCATGATTTAAGCCGATACATCAACATCTCTCATCATTGGGGTGGGGGAACGAATTTCGACAGCTGAACTATTTGCCGTCGGATTCTGTTCCCCCTATGTTTCTTACATAATGAGGTTCTAATATTTATCACATTGCACTGGATTACTAGACCCAATAGCCTAGTGGTCAGTGCACTGACAATCATTGTTTTACAGCTTATTGCGACCCGAGTTCAAGTCCCGGGTCGTCAAACTTTCTTGATACTATACTGTCCTATCATAATAAAAAGCAAAAAAATATATTCTTTAATGCGATCTGTGGCCCTGCTGAGGCGTTATTGAAGCCCATGGTGCATCAAGCTCATCTGTGTTGTTGGGCCGGGTGTTTCTCATCTTCCTCTTGATTCTCTATGGGGTTCAGGTCAGGCGAGTTGCCTGGCCAATCAACCACAGTAATATCGTGGCGAGCAAACCAGTCAGTGGAAGTTTTGGCACTGTGGGCAGGTGCTAGATCCAGCTGGAAAAGGAAATCGGCATCATCTTGTCAGCAGATGGAAGCATGAAGTTTTCTAAAATCTCCTGGTAGACGACTGCGTTGACTTGATGAAACACAGTGGACCAACACCAGCAGATGACATGGCACCCCAAATCATCACTGACTGTGGAAACTTCGCACTGGACTTCAAGCAAGTTGGATTCTGTGCCTCTCCACTCTTCCTCCAGACTCTGGGACCTTGATTTCAAAAATGAAATGACGTGAAAGAGAGCTCAGTTTAGTATTCGGGCACTGTCTGACGCGGCTGTTTGGGCACACAAAACTTTCCACACAGCGAAATGAGCTCCCTTTCACGTCATCTTGTTATGGTTTAAACTTTCGTGATGATGAAGCGCTGGCCCATCAATTGTCCCGAGAGTCATTCACGTTTGTTCTTGTTCATGCATTGTTAGAATTCATACAAATGTTACCGGTCAACTGGCGAGTGACACTGTTTCATACACCCGCCAAATCCTATTTTTACTCGCATTTGGGGCTTGGCGAGTGTTAATTTTAGGCCCTGTATATAGTGAACAAGAGAGGCAGTGAAATTGTGAACTGACGAAAATGATTATAAAAATGAAATGAAGCAATCGGTCTTCCAGAGATGACAGCTTTGGAGAGCTGTTGAACGGTGACTTGACAGCACAAGTTCATTCTGTCCCGCTTTGAACTAAAGTACCAGCACTTAGGATAAAAAAAAAACCTTCCAGGAACACTCTTTACAAGGCAGCCCTAAGAACTACAGTACGTCACGGGCTAATAAATCGAATTCTTTTATTCATCTCTCATGATTAAAAACTACAGAGAGCCCTTCAAAACGATTCAAACCAGAGCGAGATTAAATGAAACTCAATCCTTCAAGATCTGAATATTTGTCTTCAAAGAAGCTCAGCCAACCCGTATTAGCCACTGCTAAACAATAGCATTGCTAAAATCCTGTGGCACAGGCACAACTGTAAAACAAGTTTGATTTGTCTCATCATGAAAGGCCGTGAAATGTCTACCAACCCCCAAATCTCATGATGCAATGCTATAAAATAAAATAAAATAAAATATAATCAATGTAAATCAAAACCTATAGAGGACAGTATTTTTGTAGACTTTTAACCAAAAACCTATTTAAAAATCCCATTGAGTTCAGGACGATGGAAGCGGAAGTGTAAAATACGAACTCATTTGCATGTTTTTGGTCTACAAAATATGTCATCCCTGCAGCGTCAGATAACAACAATGCATAAACTTCTTTCATTGTCAGTTTTTGCCTGAAGAACATCACTGTCGCCGCCTTCTGGTATCCATAATCCCAAAACCCAAATGAAAATATGCAACACCTCTTCAGAATAACCTGCCGTCATCATCCACGTGTTTCTGAGCTGGCATCTGAATGGCTCTGTTGCTCGGAGTCTTGTAGAAACACTCAATCATTTGAGTCATCTTCTGGGGTGTAACATCACCAGATCTGTTCTGCTAGTAGAGAGGAAAGGTGATGTATCATTAATGCTTCTGAAAGCAGGTCAAGCTGAACTCACTATCCACCCAACATCACCTCTTTAGTTTCACTAAGCTGCCAAAAGAGCCCAAACTCTCCTCTGATAGCAGTAATCCAGATAGAGCTCTGTAACCATTATACGCTTTACTCTATTTTTAGAAAGTAAGACTAGGAAGATCCCAAAATACCCTGGACTAGAATTGAGTTTGTTAGACAGGCCTCCCCCTGGGTGTTTTTATATGAGTGTTACTTCGAGTTGTTGCTTCAAGGTTACATTATCCATCAGGAAACCTCAGAATTAGGTTACTTGCTATCTGGGTAAATTTCATGAAAACTGTTTGGGTCATATTTCACCTGAAAATCAAAAGAAAAAACAATAAATGGTATTTTATGTTATGAAAATGAATCCTAATTTTGGACCACTTGTGCATGTTTATATTTATATAAATTATGAAATAATTAATAATCTATCAATCATTTTTTATATATTATAAATGTGTGTGTGTGTATATATACATATAAATATATATATATATATATATATATATATATATATACACTGTATATATATATATATATATAATAAATATTAATTGTTATCTCATGTTTGGTTTTTTGTTGTTGTTGTTTTTATGTAGAAATTGTTCTGCTCATGTTTCATAAATAATTTTTCCAGGTTGATTTCTGATATTGTATTATAATTATCAGAATAATAATCAAGTGTAGCGTTAGTTCTGGCAGGTCACGTTAGTCACGCTCGCATCAGCTGACTCTCATCCACGTCTACCTATAGGAATACGACGCCTATCACTGTATACATACTGTATAAGCTCCTTCAGTATTACTAACAGCTATCGCGTTCTCAGGAGCGAATTACCCTCCTCCATCCCCAGCTCCTCCTCTCGTCCAGTCAGGATTTGGCAGTCTGATTCCCCTTGAATCAGACTTAATTCTCAAATTATGTTGTACATAAAAATATTGAATTAATGATATCTGCAATACAGTCATGTTGGTTCGGTTCTGTGTACCCTAGAGGGGGTTATTGCTGCTCTTATCCATGCAGAACCATACCGCCAATCCTAACTGTGTGCTAATTGTCAATCGTATTTGACGATAGTTATCCTGACAAAACTAAAGTAATGAGCATTTGTAAGGAAAATGTGCTTAATTGTGATGTGAATAATGTCACAATGCAAAAAACAGGCATATTCCTTATGCAAATTTTTGGGGATGCACCGATTTGAAAATTTTGGCCAATACTGATAACAGATCATTCTTTATATTTCAATGCCGATAACCGATATATAAGCCAACAAATCTATGGAGCAAATGTGGAGTGAAATGTGACTGTGACATTTCTTTATAAGAGTCATTTATCTATTATCATGCTGTTTAAAATGATGGAATTCACTAGTAATGTATTTAGCACTAGTATTAGGGCAGTCGTGGGCTAATGGTTTGAGAGTCAGATTTGCTAAATATGGCAGCTCACTGCTCCGGGTGTGTGTGTCCACTGTTTGCAGTGTGTGTGTGTGTGTGTTCACTCCTCAGTACTCCCAATGTGTGTGCACTAACTTGGATGGATTAAATGCAGAGGACAAATTCCGAGTATGGGTTGCCATACGTGGCTTCACATCACGTCACTTCATTTATGCATGACCACAAAATGAATCAAACCTCGATCCATGGTTTTCTTTATAATAACAGAGTGTAAGCAGTGATTTAAGCAGTGCTGACTCTGGGTCTGTAAAATCATTCTGAGTAAGTGTTGATTTGTAAATATTCAGCCTCTCTTCATGCATAAAGTCTCAAACGCAAGTCATTACACAAAAGAAATACCACTACCACCATGTTCCACAGTCATTTACATCTAATATCGGCAGTCGCTAAGCTTGACCCGTACGCTTTGACATGTTCAGAGCCGCAGTCGGTTTGATTAGAGTAAAAATGAAAGAGGAGAGCCGGTGCTTTTGTCACTAAAGCTTTTGATTCTCTAGACATAAAATAAAAAGAGAGTCCATAATGCATTCATGCCGTTACTAAGACATCACTCACAACTGGATTCAGTAGAGCTGCACGCTGCGGATATTTGACCCAACATGTTCTTCTGTCCCTGCTTTTATTTCTCCTGCTATTCAAGCATGTGTTTCAAATAAAGCAATTACATACTATTAGTGGCATTTACTTTCTGTATATTTCTGTACTTTTGATGCTGAGCTGCTTAACTGTGGGTACTCTAATGTAGACAGCAACAATTCATAGTACATACGTCCATTAGAAACGAAATGTTTTCCCCTATAATAATTATGCACTTGAAGAGATTTTTATATCTTTAGAAAAAAAATGTAAGTTATAGTATAGCTTAAAGTTGCTGTGGTTCCTTCTTCAATATACACTTCCGTTCAACAATTTGCGGTTGGTTTTTAAAAGAAGTATCTTATGATTACCAAAGCTGCATTTATTTGATAAAAAAAAAGATTTTTTTTTTTTTAATATTGTGAAATATTATTATGATTTAAAATAGCTATTTTCTATTTGAATCTGTTTTAAAATGTACATTATTCCTGTGATGCAAAGCTTAACTTTCAGCATCATTACTCCAGTCTTCAGTGTCACATGATCCTTCAGAAATCATTCTAATATGATGATTTGCTTCTCAAGTAACATTTCTTATTACCAGAGTTTAACACAGTGGTGCTGCTTCATATTTTGATGGAAATCGTGATGCATTTTTTTCAGGATTTCTTTGATTAATAAAGATGTCTTCTCTTCTCTTATGACGTGTTTACTGGAGTGAGGGCGGGGCAACCTGTCACTCACATGACATCACAGGAATAGCATACCACAACCATCCAATCAATTCCCCATGGAGAAAATCAAGCCCCGCCCCACATTTTCTCTTGTTCAAAAGGCCCTTTCACTTGGATATACATGTCAAGTCAAGTCATCTTCATTTATATAGCGCTTTTAACAATGTAGATTGTTCCAAAGCGATTTTACAGAGATACAAGGATAGTTTAAAGTAACAGAGATTTTTTTGGCTTTATAGCAGTTCTTGAATAAAGTTATTTTCCAGCTAAAGTTAATTTGATTGATTCACTTCCATCGCAACGATCATTAGTTATTAACTTAGGGGCCGCTAACACGACACCGCTTTAACAGGAAACTCTACACAGACTTTAAACGCGAAACCTGTGAGAACGCTGATGGCGTGCACATGTGTATTACGAGTTCACTCTATTGGTATGCGCGTTTGAATATACTGTATGTGCACATGTTTGTAATTCCCTACAAACCAAGCCTTAAAGGGTTAGTTCACCCAAAAATGAAAATTCTGTCAGTAATTACTCACCCTCATGTTGTTCCAACCGCGTAAGACCTTCGTTCATCTTCGGAACACAAATTAAGATATTTTTGATGAAATCTGAGAGCTGATAACTTCTCCGTATAGGCTGCTAGGTGGCCCAAACTTGCTGGCCCAGAAAAGTTATTAAAGAGATCGTTAATATAGTCCAAGTGACTACAGTGGCTCAATCTTAAGTTTATCAAGCGACGAGAATACTTTTTGTGCGCAAAAACAAACAAAAATAACGACTTTATTCCACTATTCATTTCCTTCTCTCTGGGCCTCGTAAGTGTTTTTGCGCAGCGCGTCTGTGTTACACGTCACCACGTACGCTCACTATTGGCCGACGCTGGTCATGTGTGTGACGCGCAGCGCAAAAACACTACGCGAACCAACTAGTGGCCCAGAGAGAAGGAAATGAATAGTGGAATAAAGTCGTTATTTTTGTTTGTTTTTGCGCACAAAAAGTATTCTCGTCGCTTGATAAACTTAAGATTGAGCCACTGTAGTCACTTGGACTATATTAACGATCTCTTTAATAACTTTTCTGGGCCAGCAAGTTTGGGCCACCTAGCAGCCTACGGAGAAGTTATCAGCTCTCAGATTTCATCAAAAATATCTTAATTTGTGTTCCGAAGATGAACGAAGGTCTTACGCGGTTGGAACAACATGAGGGTGAGTGATTACTGACAGAATTTTCATTTTTGGGTGAAATAACCCTTTAAAAAACTACTTGTCTGGCCTTAACATTTTGATATGAATTGTATCACTTCGGGGTAGATACGCGAACCGAATTTTCCCGACAACGCTTTATCTGTAGAGTGGTAAAGGGATCCTCCATAATGAGAAACTAGTTGGCACTTTAGCACCCCGCTATGACATCGGGTCCAGGCGCAGGTCTTTCATCAAATCTGGATATCTCTACATCACAATAGCAAAGAAAAGACTAATCGCAACTTCCGTTTCTTGCCGAATTCAATCCATCCTCGCTGAATAAAAAACACTTCCTGACCCTTTCTTCAGTCTGCACCTTGCATTATGAATGCAACAACTAATCTAAAAACGACACGCCAACCGAACCACTGATTCCATTGATGAATTCCAAAGGGCTGAAATGTTAATGTACTTCTGCGAAGAACATGCTTATTCGTATGGGCACTTAGAAACGAACACCTGCGCCATATCAAACCACCTGTCTCGCTTACACAGAGACCATTATTCTGCTCATCCTCCCTGGAGAACATTAATATCCATTCTACAGGATAGCACACAGATCCATTAACTGCCCTGTTTCCAAGAAGGGTCCCCCCAAGTTCAGCTGGCAGATGGCACTTTTGCATCCACATTTACTTCATATAGACGAGTTTCGGTGCAGTTGCCAAGGAAATGGGCACACGAATGCACAAACAATCACACCAGAGGAAAGTTGAGCGCGCACTTATTTTTGATGCCGAGATCATTTCTCTTCATTCTGAGCCAAAATCCTCATACACCTGCATCTTTACAAGCCACAGCGGACGCAATGGATGGTTTAAAAACTAAAAGTCATTTTGACACGAGCCAAAATCTCCAACACTCCAATTAGGTAAAATTAGACAGGTGTCCAAATAGGCCTATATCTGTATCTGTATCACTTGCTCTTGAATCCACATTGACAAAGGAGAATTTAACACTCCACAAAAGTGTTTTTTTCTCTTTCTTCGACACAGAAAATTGCACACTCATCTCGACCTCATACAGCAACTTTGATATCAGAAGTGTTGCAATTTCTGTTTTCCATCAGTGCTGGAGTTTAGAGTGGCTAAAACACAGAGATGCTGGTGACGGGGGAAGAACATTAGTTGCCAGCGGTGGGAAACAAGGAAGCATGTTCTGACCATTATAAGCACCTCAAAAACACACTTACAATGATCCTTTGCAAGAACTGATTACATCTCCCTATTCTTCATGTTTGCAAAATAAAATCCAAGTCTTGTTTCTTATTTCTGAGGTGCTGATTCCAAAAATAGTGTCTGTTTTGCTCCAGCACTTCACTTTCTCACAGCATATGATGTGCATTTCAGCATTTTTGCTTTCGACAACCATTTGTAAGACGTCTTGTCCTTTAATTACCAGAATAACAGCCACAAAGGTCAGGTTACAACTCTCTGTTCAAATCTCAGCCGTTTTCCGCATGACATTATTTATTGGCTGATTTCAAGGTTAGAATTATAGTCAGTGACAAAAGAAAAAGAAAAAGAAAACATGACCTTTTCTGCTACATCTGTGGGTGTTTGACTACATCAAAACATTAAATTAATTAGGCTAACTAAAATGTGCAGTATATAATAAAGAGTGTCCTGCACTGGAAACTGGGCCTACAGTAAATAGTACGCGATATAAATGTTATAGCCTACTGTGCAGTATGTAGGCTACCAACGAGACGCTTTATAATTTAACATAGCGCGAGCCTCGTGACAGGAGCTCTATTTAATTCACACAAAAATGAATTATTACTATTTATTAAGATCATATTCTCAAACAATATATATTATAGGCTATATTATATATCCGGCCCTGTATATATAAAAAATAATAAATATAAAAAAGTAAAATGATTGACATGTAAAAAGATTATTTCTTCTTGTCCAGGTATTTTAATTGGCCCCGACTCTTTTTCACGGAGTCTAGTGAGCCAGAAGTGAAAACCGCCTTTTCCACCTTTAAAGCAGCGCCTTAACGTGCAATCATGAATTGAATGCACATTGATTGCGATCACATTCTCGCGGAGCCCAAAACAATATTTAGTAAAACAATGCCTAGTTAAGTTAATACAGGAGGAGATACAGATAAAACACAATAGGCCTACAAGAGCGTGGATTAATTTAATTAGCTTGGCTGGACCTCAAACTACACAAATGAAAGTCTTTCCTTATAAAGAGGCGTCTAACACAAATGTGCAATGTAAAAAAAAAAAAAGTACATATGCAAGCATCAAAAACAATGCAGTGAGTTTTTAAATGAAATGCATCCCATTAGTTGCATGTAGGCTATGTGTAGCATTACTATCAACTTCAAGTTTTCCTAATAAAGCACAATGGTGAATAGATTAGGTTGTGCATACTCACAGTTGTTAGTGATGTAAAGCACAGGATCCCACGAACACACGAACGCATGACTCCAGCCGTGTCCACAGCGCGCGCTGACAGCTGTAGTTGAATCAAATGCTTTATAGACCGAGTCTGGCCAATGGGAGGAGAGAGAGAGTGAGAGAGGAGAGGAGAGGAGATGCGTTCATCATTCATTCATAGGACTGCACGGGCGCCGTGAAAACCTTTGCGTCTCTACTGCAGGGAATTGCAACGAATGCTCTTTTTACAGCGCAGTTTACTTTCCTCAAACTAGATAAGAATGAACCTGTTTTTGAATTACTGTATTGATATTCCTCAAACACTAGCGTTTGTTCCAAATATCTAAAACTGCTTAATGTGCATGTGCAGACTCAGCTCAAATTTCTTGTGGAGATAATTTCAGTTTTAGTTGCACTACAGCATCCATTTAATCTATGTATTTGTTTAAATGCACTTTTTGAAAACACTTAAATGTATTTTTCTGGCAATGTAAGATACATTGCACACTATGTAACTTTTAATGTTAAGATACATAAAGGCACACTATAACTTTTGGCCCCGGTTAAAAAAACAAAACTGTGCATTTTGCAAAATAACATTGTTTTGGTTGTGCTTCGGCTCTGCGTGACTGTGTTCAGCGATTTCCCGCGAAAACCATCCCGGCAGGTCTTTCGGGTCTTAAATATACTTAAAATAGGCTTACCATAGTAAAGCAGGGTAAGACAAAAACGTGGGAAGAAGGAGTGATGTATTGACTAATTTAAATCTGGACAAACAAAGTAGTGTAGCTTTAAAAATGTGTACAAGTAAACTTACATGAGATGAAGTCATATCACTCTTCCAGAAAAAGCTGTTTTATTCTACATAAAGAAGGTCACCCCCTCATGACCAGCAATGTCATGTCAACCACCAAGTTACTAGCAGAAGGATGG
This sequence comes from Leuciscus leuciscus, assembly GCF_965113295.1. Lineage (NCBI taxonomy): Eukaryota > Metazoa > Chordata > Actinopteri > Cypriniformes > Leuciscidae > Leuciscus > Leuciscus leuciscus. The sequence goes on from NC_138742.1 coordinate 7,427,945, forward strand.
GTCACACACATGACCACACAGTGGCATTTCCGTGGTGCTCTGAAATGAGGAGGCGTTTTAGTTTTTTGTTAATAAAGCAAATGTTAATTCATGTCCCAGCTACACTTCATGTTGTCACATGACAATTATTATTATTATTATTATTTTGTAAATTGAACCTCAGCTGTTCTAGTCGATTTATTTTAGGATTTCCAGTCATGAAGCTCGGTAAACACAGGTCACAGACACAAAAATGTACCTTTAATTTCCCCAAGCTGATTGCTCACTAAACCACATCATATCTTCAGGCCATTTCAAGTTTAATTTTGATGTGACAAAGCGTTGTATCTAAGTGGTTGAGCTGTTTACTTACTTTTAATTAGACTTCCCATCAGCCATCATTTTGTTCATTCAGACTGATTTGCAAACACAAGACGAATGAAAACAAGAGGCGGGATTATCACACGAAACAATCATAACCAATCATATCCAGTCATAGTGTGATGGAGGAACTGCCTCCTCTCACGTGACCTTTCCCCATTCATTCTCAATGACCCCCCACTAAACCCAGCACATGCTTTAGGAGGTCTGTTAAAAGTCAATGGGCTCAGGGGAGGCAAGAGAAATGCGGACTCCCGCTGTAACTTGACCAGCTGGTGTCGCTGTGTCGACTGTTACTTTCGAAGAGCGAGTGATATATACACCTTTTAAATGTCACATTTTGTAATATTTGCATTTGCGTCTTATTTTTGGAATATGGATTATTTTCTAAACCAATTTTTTGAGGAGGCAATGCCTACCTTTGCCTCCTGAAAGGAAACACACATAATGCCAATACAGACGAAACAAGCTCATTTAGTCCAAAGAAAAACTAAAGCCGGTTTATCACGCATACATATATACCACGCATGCATGTGTTATACAAAAACTTTTGCACTGGTGCTGAACAGATAAAACTTTATTACATTTAAAGGGTTCTGCGAATTGTAAACTTTGCACAGTGATTGCATAGATTCACAAATACCATAATTAAAATCAGTGACATTCATGAATTATTCACAATTTCCTGAACAACGGCTTTTAAAAAGTACTTCAAAATAACCAATTTATTTAAAATACCATTCCTCTTGTAAAAGAACAAGACCTATTAAGAAAATATTTAGAATTGCACATAGTTCAAAAAGGAGCTTGAGATGTAATATAAATATATAAACAAATCCTCTTAAAAGCAGCAGTCTATTTAGCTTTGTCACCAGGATAATTATACGTGAACCTTACACCTGAATAAATGTGAGTGTCTTGCATATTCGCTTTCAAAGTCATTTTTAAAAAGCGAGACAGTTCATTAAATGCACACTTAACACCCTTATAGTGTTCATATTACTAATGTTTGATGACCTAACAGGATGATGATTCAGAAATGCATATTAGAGTAAACAGAAAGGAGTCCTTAATATTGAACATGTCAAAAACCATGTGAGTATCAGTGAATCAATATAATTAGATTAAACAACGGATAGCCTTATATTTGCAGAGATATACTCTGTGCAAGTGCTAAATCAGTACAAAGTATGTGCCATTTCATTCAATGTATTCTGCAGAGCTGACTAATAAAAAAGTGCCATATTTGAATGTACTTGTATGCATTGTGCATATATAATATTATGGTATTTTTTATAGTAGTTAAAAAGTTCAATTGCTGTCATACCAGTGACAATTTGACCTACTGTAGCTGGTGGGGTCTACAAAATGAAGTGAAACTGATACACTTTTAAAGGGCTCTGTCATGACACATCTTATATTATCCAGCTTTGAGTAAAAAAAGCTTGTTAGCTAGACATATAAGACACTTATTGCTTTTTTCTTCTCCCATACAGTTTCACCCTGTATGAAAATCTCATAATGGTTTCAAATTGTTATAAAGAGACTTTCTAAAAAAAATACGACAAAACATTTTTGTGTTTACTTGGTAAACTCAAGAGCATATATTACCATGTATTGGACATCTGTAGTGGAAGTGCTGTGATATCTTTGCAAACAGCAGCCATTTTTGGATACCTCCCAGTCTTATATCCAAAAACAAAAAGGAGAAATTCTCACATTGCATTAATAAGCAGCTAGAAATGAAAATGACTTCTCTGAATTGGCCATTATTAAAGCTGAATTTTTTGGTTATTTTTATCTTTGCATTGTTTATCGATGTGTGCTTCAACTGACGGTATCACTGATGCTTTGAATTCATCTGTAGTGTTTGTAAAATCATTTTAAAATACTGGATGCACAAATAAAATAAAACACACAAAAAAAGATGCATCCCCAGCAAATAATCCTCTTCCAAATGAGTACATGTGCTTTTGAAACCCGCCCATAACACTAAACACAGGTCACAACAGATAACCTCTGTGCTATCAGCGGTAAAAACATAAAAACTAATACTATACTAACCCATAAACCTCAAATCAGAAACCCTTGGCACACAGGAACAGGTCTGAAATGATATAAGGATAAAAAATAAAACGCTAACAGTTCACACGAGGACGCCACACACCACAGTCACTTTTAAGGGAAGTCGCTTCCATCATAGATGATTGGCTTCTCGATGGTCAGCTGGTAGTTGACCTTTTTGGAGAGAAATCTGTTGAAAAGAAAACAGAGAGGAAACAGCAATTGCCTCACTTCAAACAATAACTAAAGATATCACAAATAAAACAATTAGGTGACAGATTTGGAACATCTTCATATGCAGCAACTTGACAAATATTTAATTATAATAGTGTCTGGAATGTTGCTACGCTAATCACACACACACACACAAAAAAAACATTAAACAAACAAACTTTTGAACAATAGTGTATGTATAGTGAATATTTCTCCCAACTCTTTTATCTTTGATTATTGTTTATACTGAGATTTTTGCATATCTGATACATGCAATGCCTTAGAATTTTGTCCAAATAGCATATCTTAGTAGGCAGCATAATATTACCACCTTTGTGTCAATGGTGTGCCTATGATGCGTTAAAACAAGGTCTAGCTATAGGCAACATATATAGGCAGCATATGAAAAAACACAAAAATGCAAAGCACAGAGGTAAGTAAAATAATCAGTTTGACACTAATAAACATCAGCAAAATCATATCAGTTAAAGTCCCCCTGTGGTGAGAATCAAGCTTTTAATGTTGTTTATATGTGGTGTTTTTAATACGCTTTAAGACAAACCATGTGTAAATTCTTAAAGGGATACTTTACCGTTTTTTCATATTAAACTATGTTATTCCCTTAACTAAGACGAGTTGATACATACCTCTCTCGTCTCAGTGCGTGCACTAAATCCCTCTGTCTTGCGGCGAAACTTTGTTAGCCCAGTTCATTTAATATGGGCCAAGCAGAGAAGCTACCAAACACCTCCACGTTTTCCCTATTTAAATACAGTTACTCGCGAAGTGTAACTCGACCTAGGACGGTGACACAAAACAAAACGTTGCGCTTTTCTAAGCGTGTAAAATGGATAACTATTTTGTATGGCGGAATACCATAGCAAGTGCTTGTAAGCACTTCGACTTGGCGCAGTAATATCTTCACTCGTGAAAAATCCTCTCACCGGCCCCCGCTCCCTCTAGTGAAGATATTACTGCGCCGAAGTCGAAGTGCTTCCAAGCACTTGCTATGGTATTCCGCCATACAAAATAGTTATCCATTTTACACGCTTAGAAAAGCGCAACGTTTTGTTTTGTGTCACCGTCCTAGGTCGAGTTACACTTCGCGAGTAACTGTATTTAAATTGGGAAAACGTGGAGGTGTTTGGTAGCTTCTCTGCTTGGCCCATATTAAATGAACTGGGCTAACAAAGTTTCGCCGCAAGACAGAGGGATTTAGTGCACGCACTGAGACGAGAGAGGTATGTATCAACTCGTCTTAGTTAAGGGAATAACATAGTTTAATATGAAAAAACGGTAAAGTATCCCTTTAAGTCAACATCATTGCTGAGTATTTTCTCTTTAGAAACTGCAGTGAACCAAAGACAGCCTCAAAAACATAGTTTGAAATCGCTGGTGTTTCTGACATCACAATCAGGTCAACGTGTGATCGTCAACGAGTGGATCTCTGAGCTTCTGTGAGTGAGTGGAGGCGGGGCTCATTTGCATATTCATAGAACCGCCTATACTAAATGAGGCAAGGGTGTAGAGTTACATTCAAGATATTTTAAGGCATGAAGAATTTTTTTCAAGGAAAAAATATGGACGTAGTGTCCGTGACGTCACCCGTAGGTTTCTGAAGAGCATTTTTGAAGTCCAAAGTGGGCGGAACCGGCCGTCGCCATCTTGGTAGCGCGTCACTCCCAGATAACCCAAAATGGGCAAAGAGGCGGGATTAGCTGAGGTTAAGTGACGGCTAACAGACAGCAGACAAACGGCTAGCAGTGAAATCAGCGGCAATCCACATGTCACTCAAGTGGCCACGCCCTTAATTATGTAGAACTTTAAGGCTTAATATAATTTTAACGGATTAGTTATGAAAACCCTCACAGTTGTTATGAAGGGCAAAATTAGCTGTATAGACCAAAACCACTTTTTGTACCAGACTGTAAACATATTTTTTCTGCTGTAAATTTGGGCATTTTTACATGGGGAGTCTATGGGATTGGCTCTCTTTCGGAGCCTGTCTCTAGCGGCCAGTCGATGAATTGCAGTTTAAGTAACTTCCGTGTTGGATTCAAGAGAGAAACCGGAAGGTTGCCGCTTGGAAAAACACTTAAATGTCATTTTGGTGATCAAAGATGAGTAATAAGGGATACAATCATGGACTACAGGGGGACTTTAAAGAGTAGATTTTTCTGAGAAGCACAAGCTCTGAAAGGTTTCCCGGAGTGTGCAAATGTCACCTGTGTGTTACTGTACCTGGAAAATGAGTTATCAAAGATGAGTGTGTAGACTCCTGGGTTGCGGACTTTGAGTTGTCCCTGTATGGTCTCTTTGTGCGAGTTACAGCGTGTGAGAGGAATCAGAACCTGAACCACAGGAACACAAAGATTCAGCACCGTAGTCTAGAGAGTGCTCCGATTGATCAGGCACAGATCAATATCGGCCGATAACAGCTTTATACATTTTGATCGGTGGTTTCTATAGAGAATGTGAAGCTAACATCACGCTATGTTGAGTTCTGGGCAGTTGTCTTGTATAGACACCATATAAGAAGGATTGCCATAGTAACTCACATCACGCTGAACCCTGAGACACCCTCAGGCTATTTATATATATATATATATATATATATTATATATTATATATATATATATAACAAGAACTAATAAATTACTAATTAAAATTAAATTAAAATGAAAACTGAAAAAATAAAAAAATAAAAGCTATAATATAATATAACAGTATATAAATAATACTAAAGTATCACAAACACAAAGTTATCAAACAAAAAACAGCTAACTTCGTTCATGCTATTTAATCAGGCAATATTGTTCTCGCAGATTTAATATTGTAATATATATTATTATTTAACTTACAGAAAAACAATAAACATCTCAATCATGGTGAAATCATCAAGCATGCAGACATGAAATAGAACTAAATCCAACTAAATAATAATAATAATAAAAAAAACACCATAATAATTTTAATAAACTATTTTGCTGCTCTCGCCGGCGGCGGTGTGACGTACAATTACACAGTTCAATTTCAGTGTGATCAGTTATCTGTGATATGTGATATGTGAATGCTATGTGAGACAAAGTGGCAAATAAACATTTCAAGTGTTAAATGTGTTGTCTAAATGACTGCTAAAATGATTAATTTGACAAAATGTTGTCTTTATTCTTTTGTTTTATCATGCTTGATAAGTAAATTTGATCTAGTAACACAAAACCTAGAAAAAATGTAAACAATAATTTTTGGTAATTGAAAACAAGACATTTTTTAATATTTATAAATCATGGAATTTATAGATAATGGAATATTAAATGCTTAAATAAATTGATCTAAAAAAAAAAAAAAAAAAAAAAAAAAGTCCAGCCATGCATGAAATAACATAGGAAATGAATACGGGTCTTTTTAGACCCATGTTGTGCATTAGAAGGGGTTTCCATAGTTTGCGCATCAAAGGGTTAAAAACAAACAACTATATTTAACTAAATATTATTTTGCTATAAAAAAATCAATAATAAAGACAATGTACAGCGACTTCTGAGAATACAAATTTTCATCTTTTCCATTTAAAATGTCCTTCTTTTCCACAGAAGAAAGTCCGAGTAAAAAATAACAATTAGAATATTAGAATATTTCTTCTAATTTATTTGTTATTCCGCAACATTTAGAGTTATGATCTGAGCTTTGATAAATCACACACAAAGACACCTATCACCAAATTATACCTGTAATGAGACTCTTTGCTCGTACAACAGCATTTTTTTCACAGCAAGCAACTTTAGTGATGGTGGATCTTTGCATGCTGTTGAAGCGCATGTATGTGTGTGTTTGTTACCTTGGCCTGCTCAATAGGTGTGTCAAGTGTCTCTCTGTACACCACCGTGAAGGAGATGCTCTTTGGCTCGGAAGAGAAAACCCAGCTGATGATGGGCCCGTGGTCGCCCACGGTGATGGGAATGGCGCTATAGCAACTGGACTTAACAAAGAGCTCCCGGGAACCATCACCGAAATGAGAAATCTCATCTATATCCAGAGGCACAGAGGTACTAGAGAAAGACATGCACGGAATCAACAATAATAATAATAATAGTGGAGCAGGATGAGTGTGTGTGTGTGTGTGTGTGTGTGTGTGTGTGTGTGTGTGTGTGTGTGTGTGTGTGTGTGTGTGTGTGTGTGTGTGTGTGTGTGTGTGTGTGTGTGTGTGTGTGTGTGTGTGTGTGTGTGTGTGTGTGTGTGTGTGTGTGTGCGTGTGTGTACTAACGTGAGTTCTCCTGACATGAGGAGGGTGATTTCTGCATCCTGTACAGTAGAGATCATCTCTTCCTGTTCATCAGGCGTCACATCACTTGATATGCTACTGTAAAAGACAATATTTACAATAAACCATAAATTGAGAGGACATTTTTTGAAGTTTTTTTTGAAAAATGTTCTGATCTTTAGATATGACTTACTTTAATGTATATTTCCACCCATTTTATTGTATAAATCATAATCGTATCATCTGAAACAGTGATATTTTACTATGATTGATATACTATTATAGTTTTCGTTAAAGTTTTGAATTAGATTTTATTTTTATTATTTTTATTTACTTTTTAAAGTTTTCATTTTGTTTGTTTTTTGTCATATTTAATTTTTCAAATGTTTCTATATAGTATTTATTAATTTTCATTCATTAGCTTTAGTTATTTTAGTACTATTTTAGTGCTTTGGCAGCTATCTGAAATAAAATAAGTTTAAAGCTGTTTATATTTTATTTCAGTTAAAGTATATTTAAAGCAACACAAATGTTTTTATTTAATGGTTTGGTTAACGATAATAACGCTGGTCTGAAGCACAAATAGTGTGAAAGTTTTGTTTGTTCAAATCTTTAACCCCAGTTATAAATCTGTCCTGGCAAACAGAATTAAAATAGCTAAATTTGTGTGCTAAAGCTAGAGGTTTATTTATTAAGACATTTTGTAGGTTTTTTAAATCAATCTTAGAGTAACGACAAGCAATTGAGTTCCTTCTTTAGTCTAACCTGTCTAAAACTGCATAATGAAAAATTTAACTATCCTTTTAAATAACAGTTCACTGTACAATAAAAACCTACTGTCACTTTCAGATCTCAAAACTTCCCAATACAAAAACTAAGCTGCAAAAATAATAATAAACAATAATAGTTTGGAACTTGTGCAGCTGTATTAAATAAAATAATACAGATTAATACATTTGAACACATTTACACCACAGTTCGAAAGTTTGGGGTCGCTTATGCTCACCAAGGCTGCATCAAAAATACCGTACAAGACAGTAATATTGTGAAATATTACTATAATTTAAAATAATTGTTTTCTATTTTAATACATTAATAAATTATAATTTATTCCTGTGATCAAAGCTGAATTTTCAGCATCATTACTCCAGTCTTCAGTGTCACATGATCCTTCAGAAATCATTTTAATATGATGATTTGCAGCTCAATTTCTGATTATTATCAATGTTGAAAACAGTTCCGCTACTTCATATTTTGTGCAAACCGTTATACATTATTTTCAGGATTCTTTGATGAATATAAAGATCAAAAGATCAGCATTTATGTGAAACAGAAATCTTTTGTAACATTATAAATGCCTTCACTGTCACTTTTGATCTGACATTTTTGATCATGTTTTTGTTGAAGGACCCGACAGCAAACCTGCAAGAACCATTATTCATTTAACATGCGAAAAATATGTATACATTAGGCTCTTAAATGCACAGCGGCAAAAGAAAAAAACGCTGATTAACGTGTATGCATATTACAATATGTTTGACACAAAAACAACAACTTTGATAGACATAAAATAAATGCTAAAAAAAATTAATTAATAAATCGCAAACAAAATGTTGTTCCATCAAAACTCTCTCCTTTCCTGGAGAGTGCGTCTGTAATTACGGAAACTCGCTCACCCACAGGAGGCATTTGGGGCTGCTAGTGAAATTATATGCCAGGCAGGTGCTCATCTCAGAGTGACAAATGTTAGAAAATGTGCCCAAGATGGAATAAAATGCATAAATTGACAGTCATCATCCCTCTCACAATCAATCTCCCGGCAGGACTTCCTGTCTGTCTGTAACACTTATTTAGGGACGCATCACAGCACAATCTTCTAAACAGAGACCCGGTGATGCAGCCGGGACAATCTTGATAATTCTGCTACAAATTGGACCATTTGGAGTGTGATTGTGAGTACTTGGGAATGTTTTAGCGCATCCATTGTCTCTACTTCGTTTGTGCACACTTCCTATGAACAATTCTGATTCAGATTTCACTTAATGAATGTGGTTCCTTAATGATTCCTTTAGTAATTGTGAAGTTAAAAGAATAAAAAACTGTCTTGAAATGAAAACGTGCATCTAGCATCACCTCTCACTAAAAGTCTAAAAGCTAAAAGCTTCACATCTTGAGCAGCATTTACCACAAAAGTGTGCTTTCACACAGACTGAAATATTTATGTTGCATAAATGTATTTTTATTTACATTTACATTTATTTAGTTGGCAGATGGCAGAAGGAACATCACAAGCACTTTATTATAAGAGCCAACAATATTTGCAGGGTACCATGCCAGGTTTTTTACTATATTATAAAATGTAATTTATTCCTGTGATCAAAGCAGGATTTTCATCATAATTCCTCCAGTCTTCAGTGTCACATGATCCTTCAGAAATCATTCTAATATGCTGATTTGCAGCTCAAGAAACATTTACTATTATCAATGTTGAATACTCTGATGAATAGAAAGCATTTATTTGAAATAGAAACCTTGTGTAACATTATAAATGTCTCTACTGTCACTTTTGACCAATTTAAAGCATCCTTGGTGAATAAAAGTATGAATTCCTGGGGGAAAAAACTGACCCCAAACTTTTGAACGGTAGCGTATTCATAGGTGGTGTTGTCTTCAATTATTTGTGTGTGTTTGTGTGTTTACGATCTTACATGTCTCCAGTTTGCCCTCCTTCTCCTTCTTCCTGTGATCCAGTGGTGGTACGCGAGTCGCTGTCATAGACCCCGTTCACTTCCTCCTCCGTTATGATGTCAAACACCCCATCATCCGGCTTCTCACCAGGATCTGTAACTGCATGTCAGGACACAGGATGTTATCAACTTTGACATCAACCCATAAGAAATGTAAAAAGTGAGTAGAAAGACAATTAGCATGAAGCAAAGGTCCTTAAAAACGGGCAGGACTTAAAAATAACAACACTAGATCCATCATATGTAAACAACCTTAAACAACTTAAAGGGGTGGTATAATGCCCTTTTCACAAGAAGTTTAATAAATCTCTGATGTCCGCAGAGTGTGTATGTGAAGTATTAGCTCAAAATGCCCCACAGATATTTTTATATAGCATGTTAAAGTTGTCACTTTTTGAGGGTGAGCAAAAACACACCGTTTTTGTGTCTGTCCCTTTAAATGCAAATGAGCTGCTGATCCCAGCACAGGGGGCGGAGTTTCAAGAGTTTGTGTTCTTTTACATCACACAGACATGCACTGAAAATGTAAAAAAAAATTAGCCTTTTATGTTCAAACCGGAGTCAGAAAGATGGAGAGACTCAAGAAGAAGTGACAACATGTAGACAACATTTCTGAATGGTTAGTTGATGAATTTATGTGGCTTATGTGTAGTTATCTTCTAGTCATTGATTTGCATATTCTGTCATGATAATCTATAAATTGTGTTCCGGGGGCGGGGTTTATGTAAATTCTAGGGTTGGTGATGTCACTAACCCGGGAGGAATGCCGTGTAGTCCCTTTGTTATAGTCCTTAAAAAACAAATTTCTTTAAAAGAAAATATCTCCCTTTGCTTTGAACGTTGAGTGTCGTAACTTTGCAGATGTTGTTTATGCTCAAACAGCAACATTACACACTAACTAAAGTTAGAAAAGTGAAATCATAATCAACCACCCCTTTAAGTAAAAGTAAATGTAAAAACGAATAAGTAAAATGACAGATTAAACTAAAAACAAAACAAAATGACAAAAAAAACATAGAAATAAAAGCTAATTTAAAATATTAATAATAAGTAGTGTTGTAGTACTCAAGGCCAGTCTTCTTGAGACCACTTTTTGAAGGCTTCGGTCTTGTCTTGGTCTCAGGCTAAGAAGACTCAGGATTTTATTTCAAGACCAGTCAAGACCACAACTGCGGGGATACGACCTAGACTTGGTTTAGGTCATCTTGACTACAACACTATGGATAAGTACTATAATAGTATATAAATAATACTAAAATAACACTGTATAGATCTAAATTCAAAAGTATCGTTTCTGAATTGTTTGTAAGTTTGTAAGTTTCGTAAGTTTCTTCATTATTCAAGTGTAAATTGCTGATAATGCATTGATGGTAATGTCACATGGTATGTGTTACTTTTCTCAGCGAAGGCCAGGATGGACCAATCACAGTCTGTGATGACTCTATATCATTTGACTTGCATGTCAGGATCTTAATTTAAACAAATTGCACATTTTTGTGTAAAAATATCTGCAATACAATAAAAAATCCTGACATTTGAGCATGCGTAATGGAGTATCTGGTTTTTGAGCCATCAAGCGCCCCCTTGAAGAAGATATTGTGTGTATGTCATAATGGAAACCTTTATAACAAGCAATATTTGCTATACAATCAATGATAGGACTGCCTGTGAAGACCAATTCATCAGTCAATTACAATGACGCATGTTATTCAAAGTGCTCTGTAACAAAATCCTGATCCTTTAGCATTCTACAGTGGGCTTCTTGGTAATTCAATTTATTCATAAAGACAATCTTCAGACACAAAAGATGAATGCCAGGCAGAACAATGTATTCAAGCACTTGAAGGTTCTCTCAATTCATACATGCCACTGTATTCACATACTTAAAATGAATAACCACGACGTTGACAGCACCTTTCTTTTTTAGCCCTTATATGGAGAGATTATAGGAAAGAAAAATGAACTTTTATGCATGCTAAGTAAGTTTTAGGGTGCTCTTAATGGAAAAAAGTTGGCAGATTTTAAAACTCGCTTTAAAAAATAAGCTTGGGAAGTTCCTACATACAAGACAGACACTACGATATAATAAAGAATAAAATGGCCAATTTTATGCATATTTCGCTTTTTTGCTATGAGGAGGCAGAAAGCTTTTTAGCACTAATGCAACACAATGAAGAGCAAAGGATGCAAATTCGGTGTGTTTTTCATACTCTCAAAGGGAATGATGTGAAATGCAAGTTGATTGCACAAGTCTGTCCTCATGAATCAGCTAAGTAAGTAATGTTTTCTGGCTATTCTTCATCAACAAAATGCATATAAACTAAACTGCACAGTTAAAACAATTACAATTTTAGGTTGGCATTCATATGCAATCAACTCGTGAATACAATCATTCCAACATGACATGAAGGGTGTGTTTTCTGCTGTGTCTCTCTGTACCTGTAACTCTTGGTGTGGGTATATAGGGTGGTGGTGGTGGTGGTGGTGATTGACCGGCAGCGTTTGTCAGGGGTGGTGGTTGGTTTTCTGAAGAGCTGTTGAGTTCAGCCTTCGTAAATCTTTCCACCACGGCGCCGTGCTGCGTGTAGCACTCTCGACAGCAGCGCTCCTTCTTTGCGTTTTTTGTCATTACGTAATTGTTGCTGCAGTAGTAACAGAAGATACGGCCACACAACCTGCCAGGAAACACAGAATAACCATAAGTCCAAATATTCGGCACAAAAAAACATGCAATATTTTTAAACCAAACAAAGCACCATATATAATGTTCTTTATATTGAGTCTGAAATACTTCAGTGTGTTCACATTCGGTTCTCTTGGTTCTTTCTTTTTCTTCAAAAAAAGAAATTGATACATTTAGTCCTGATTCGCTTTTGATTTTTAAGACCAAGCCTAAAGATACAAAATAAAAAAAACAGCTATTATGACATATATTTAAAACAATGCTGTGTGCTGGGATAAATGCGCTCAATGTATGTGAGTACATATGATGGTACTGTATATGATGGAGCTGAAAACTTGTGAATAAAAATTATAAAATGTATAAAGAGTCAAAACAGCGGCAGGAATCCCTCCATCACACACACAAACGAAGATCTGTTGCAAGGAAATGCCATTTTAGCTCCTATGATAAGAAAAAACAGGTGTGCTTGAGCATTCTGTCCTTTTTAGGGTCGCATCCCGTGACATCACATCCTGTTTTTGGTTAGTTTAGATGTCTTTGGTCCATGAAGCGTTCATATTTCAGACGAACCGCACCAGAGTTCGTTAGGAAGCGGACAGGGACTCATCTTTTTTCCGCTCTCGGTCCATTTGTTTGGTTCACACCAGGGTTCAGATGGCAGCGTTCACACTTATTCAAATGAACCACACTAACAGAGCAATAGCACCAGGGTTCGCTTTAATCAAACCAAACCTGACAAGTGTGAACACTCCCTAAGTGACTAATTCGAGTTTGTCGCAAAAAACTGTTGTCAGATCATTCAACAGTTCTTAAAATATCATAAAAAATAATATAATCAATATAAATGTAAATGTATATAAATGTATATAATCAATATATGTAATATAATAGTCCTGAAAACAGAGCACTATTTAATGTACCAAAATAATTGCTATAAAAACTCAGTATGTGTCTAAAAGTCTTGAGGGGAGGACTGACTAAGACCAAATTGTGCTCAGTGACAGTTGTTTATTTGCATGCGTTATCTGAATTGTTTCAGCCAGATTTACTAAAGTACTTATGCAGATCAGGAAACAAGGCAAACAGTCGAAAAATATGTGTTGTGTTGGCTGAGAAAAGAATGACAATGATTTCATTTAAATGTGCCCAGGGCTAAACCTGCGCATACAGATGAAACAAAAAATTAGTTGGACACTTAAATCTCACTTAAATAAAAAATGTTTGAATATATTTGCATTATTTTACAATATATTTAATTAAATATGAATGTGTATAGAGCTTTTCACAGCACATATAGTTCCAAATGATGTGAAGAGAAGAAATAATAGCACTTTTCCAGTTTTTACTAACATGGCGGGGCTGCTTTTTCTTTTAAAGCCTTTCTTCAACAAATGTGTACAATTCTTTAAAGGTGCAGTAAGCAATTTCTGACAAACGCTATTGAAAATCAACACCAAATCAAACAAATTGTGAATATTTGCTAATGTCTGTTCTGTGTGTGTGCTGAAAAAAAAAAAAGTGTGTTTGTACGTAGTCCTGGACCGATCAGACCGAGCACCACAACAATCTTGAAGCCAATCAGCAGTAGGGGGCGTGTCCACTTATGATGGGGGAGGAGAGAGAGTGAGCAAGCCGGACATTTATAGAAAGATTGTAGAAAGAGAGATGGCTGAGATATTACCAAAGAGGAAAAGGTCAGAGGAATATTACTGGACGAAGAAGAGTTACAATCAGGCAAGAGCTAGGACCCGCGTTAATACTGGAAAAGCACTTTTCAGCACTGGAGAGACGTTACAGATGCCAAGGTTGCTTTGTTTCTGCTTGATACGTGAGTAACATTGGTTTCACAGAACAAAGATATGCTGTTGTTGTAATATTAGCTTTAGTAACATGACAGTTTTGAGTGTTATTGTTTGCCTGCAGCCGGTATGCTGGCGACTAACACCGAAGTCTTGCTTGTATGTCACCTTGCTTGTTTGTTCATTTGCATTATCATTGTGCTTGCCGTCAGCTATGATAAAGACAAATGCATTTCCACGCTTTATAAGCTTAGAATGTTTAACGCCAGCTGTTAGTCATTGCATGTGTTGCATAGCAAGTTCATTATTTTGGGGGCGGAGCAATAAAGGGAGGCGTGTGTTTGTTTGGGTGTCGAATTCAAGAGTGTTTCTCAAAAATCGCTTACCTCACATTAAAATTACCCAAGTTATTTATATATATAATTAATAGTAACCTAAATTACTTAGTTTTTTTAAATTCATAAATTAATTTTCTGCGGTTCTTTTGCATTTCACTCCACCTCTATCTTGAGATCAGAGCAGGTGTTCGCTAGATTGCCCACCTGCAGTGATGCCGTCGCAGCCACCATGTGAACTGGCCCTGGCAGCCCAGGCAGTGTGTAGCCTCTTTATCCACCAGCCACCACTTCTCCTCCGCTCTCAGCTTCTGCTCGAACTCAAGAGCATCCGATTTCTGCCACAGAGCATCCTTATCCCTAAAAAACAGAGAGCACAGGAGATGAGAAATGAATGAAGACTCCAAGGTTCTCTTGTGTCTCTTGGTGTCCTTAACGTCTAAAAGCGCTTTTCATGGTTCAGCCTTTTCATTTCCATTTCATGTCGAGAGGAAACTTTTATCACATCTGCAGCTGTTTGATTATATCATTTTATCCACACCAAACTGTAGATTTTATCAAACAGGTGTTTATGCACATCCAGGATATCTTTGTGGCAGCAGCACCCTTATATCTTTTCTCTTGTCTTTTTTCTCAGCATTCTGGCTCAGTAGATATTTGAGTTTTAAGTATGTTTTGCTTAGAGAATTATAGGTACCTTACATACCATAAGAATGTAATAATCTACAAAGGGACTGTCACTGAATTAAACAGAGATATACAGCAACAACAATCTGAAAGGCAGGCGAGAACAAGCTCTTGACCTGCTTTTATGTTTGCTTCTTTGATATAAAAACATTTCACAATGCCATTATCAGTTTTCTTGACATTTCATTGAGAATTCGAGTAGCTTCATCTGTTAAAATCTTTATTTTTTTTACTTTCTCTTTCTATCCCCTGAAGTGAAATGTAAATAAAAAAATAAATATTCTACAGTGTGTGTATATATATATATATATATATATTTCTGTAAAGCTGCTTTGAAACGATATGTATTGTGAAAAGTGCTTTACAAATAAATGTGAATTGAATTTAGTATATATATTATTAATTTAATATGTTTTATCATTTAAAACATAGAACATTTATTATTATATATGTATTATTTTTATAAGAATGAGCAAAGCAGGAAAAGGCCAATTGACACCAAAATAAAGCAGACAAAGCTAAATGAATTTCCGACAAAAAGCAACCAATAATTTTCACTACAATACAATCTTTGAAACAACAACAAAAAACAAAAATATTCCAATTATTTTCAAATATAAAAAAAAACTATTAACAAATATTTAAAGGATTTTCAAAATGACAAAGTAAAATGAATCATCCAAAACTATTTCCACAAAAATTGAAATGAATCATTCTGAGTGTGAGATAGTCCATAAGAATGCACTGAATCTTTTATCTGGAAAAATGCGTGTTTGATGGAAAAAAGCCTTACATGTTAGAAAAACTTAACCTTAAAACCTAACCCTGACCTATACCAAGGAAAACACAATGACTTATTATTAACAACGAAACAACCCAGATTTTACGTTAGGAAAGAGAAGCTAACCCTGAAGTTCTAGGCGATATACAGACCTAATAAGTTCGATGAGCCGTTCCTCCAGGTTTACTTTGGTTTGGCTCAGATCCTCCAGCTCAGCAGACATCCGGAGATGCTGGTTCTGAGTCTCTGTCAACACCTGATCCAGTTTCTGCTTAAATTCTTCCCTCTCCTTCTGTACGTCACTAAGAGCCTCTTTGGTGCTAAGGCAGAGAGAAAAGGCAAAAAGAATTTAATAATATTGCATAAAAATAAAACCTAAACAATAATTACTAAAACCAAATCTCTTCAAGGGTCCAAGAAATCCTTAACATGAGGATCCATTTGGAAATCCATTAGTGATGGCTTTTATTCATGCAGATCCATTATCTGTGCTGCATTAACCCTATTTTATAGTGCTTTTGAACGCACTCACCTTGATACACTTCCTTGCAGTTGTTGCGTCTCACACTCTCTCTCATGTATCAGAGTCTTACAATCAGTGATGTAAGAATCCTTCTCCTCAATCAGACGAGCGTATTCTATCTTCACTCCCTAAATATAAACACACAAACAAACAGCCAAATGCATGAACACAATCTGGACACACAAACATTCACATACATTGACAATGTCCTGTACAGTTATTTTGTCTCATTTTGTTTTATTTTATCTTGATTTTCATCTTATCCAAGGAAAAAAAAAAAGTGCTGATTTGATTACCTCGTACAGTAATATTGAAACAACAGCATTTAATCCTTTAGCGTTAACAAAAATGTACAATAACTAACCCTAACTATGTTTTTGGACATGTACGATGGCGACACTTACAAAAAACATACTATGGTACTATCATGGTAGTTTAGACAAAGTACTAAAGTAGTACCACAGTATTTTCAACATGACCATGGCAGTATTATGGTATTTCACTTCCATGTTCTACAAGTACCAGAGTATTACAATATGATATCACTATTATACTATGGTACCGCCAAAGTACTTTTTGTAAAAGAATGCCATGTTTTGTTGTATTCTTTAAAGTATATTGAGTACCATGTAAACACCATGGTGAATGAATATGGCATAATTCAACACCATGGTATAACCATCAAATACCGTCACTGTACCATCGTACTGCCACAATACAGATATACAGTAAAGATATATTTTAACTCAATAGCTATGCAAAAAAGAGAGAAAAAACAACAACAGCATAGGTTTTATTGTTGCAAAAAGCTGAACAATTTTAAGAATATTATTATAGAAGATAATTACAGTGGCACTTGTCCTCTAATTGACAAATATCTGCTAGAAACCGTATGCACTGTTCCTAATTATAGACTTAATGAGAAGCAAATTATTCATCACTGTCTGGCAATTAGCCCCAATCTCTTGTCATCTATTTCACCGTCTCGCACAGTGGGTCTCCAATGAACAAGAACAAAAGGAGCAGCAAGAGATCAGACATTCATCACCTACTAATATCAGTGTTATCAGCCAACAGAGATGAATAATAATGATTCACATGCTGGTATGCAAAAAGTATCTGATGATCATGAAGATCATTAAAATGAAAGTATTAGTCAGTCCTCACTCAGAGTCACACCTGGCTCAAAACATTTACATACCTCTGACTCTGATAATTTGGCCTCCAGCTCAGATGTCTTCTTCAACTCCAAGTCTAGCTGAGTTTTCAAACCCTCGATCTCTTCATTAAGACTCTAGTTTGAAAAGTAATAATGATATAAATAAATAATACATAAAGTAATAGAAAATAAAAAAAATTATTTGAATACTAAAATTTCATTTTACATAAAATGTGCTTGGATTTATGTCAATCACAAAGTAAATCAGATAAAACCACTAAAGTGGCATTCAAAAAAAATGCATTCATGTCATGTCAGAATTACTGTAATTACGGGTTTCTGACTTGCAGTGCGAGTTCACACTGCTCAGCTTAAATTATTTTTCTCACTTAACTGCTGTGACATGTAAAAACAACCAAAAAAGAGGCTGCAAGAGGTACATGTATGTATGGTGCATGCTTTTATTGATATTCCTTTTCTAATTTTACTATTAGTAATTAACAATACTGTAAAAACGAATAAATAACAACAAAAAACACTGCATATATACAATGCACATCAACAGCAAAGTGCAATACATTTGATACATTTTGGCATTTGATACGAGATTTGCCACAGAAACAAATTATTTCAGAGAGCTGTCATCTTGTAATTGCTATAATTCTCCAATGACATGAACATGTAAGTATGTGACAAAAGGGATTTAAAGTGATAATGAAGATTCTGAGATAATTACCTTTATCTGGTTCTTGAAAGTCATGCTCTCCGTGCTCATCTGAAATTTCCCCGCAGCGATCTCTTCTCGCGCAGCGTCCCGCTCGCCCTCCGTCTTGTCCAGCAGATCTTTTAGTTCCAGCACAGTTTCTGAAAGCTTCTCCGTCTGCTGGAGCTCTTCACGTAGACTAGAGTTTTCTTGGTGAAGAGCCACCAGGCTGGCATTGAGCCGCTCAGTTTCCTTCACTCCTTGCTGTTGCAGTTCTTGTATCCGAGCAGCTTCGGCAGCCCATCGTTCCCGGGCCTCTTCCCGTTCTGCGGTGAGTTGGCAAATTGTTATTCCCAGCTCCGCCATTTCTGTGTTGACTCGGTGGAGACACTCTCTGGTCTCAGCATTTTCCAGGACCAGCCGTTCATTCTGTGACTTGAGCTCTGCCAGCTCCTCTTGGGCTGAAGCAATCTCAGCGGTTGTTTTCTGATGTGCAGATGTCTCCTGGTTCAGTTGCGACATTAAGGCTTCAACACGTTCGCTAGACTGCAGGAGTTCACTCACATGCAGTCGATTCTGCTCCTCCGCCTGCTTCTTCAATTGCGCAGTCAAGATCCGCAGTTCTGCACAGGAAGCCTCAATGACATCCAGCTTTGCTTGAGTCTTGTCCTTCTCTTCTATAGCACTGTGAAGTTTAGCCCTAAATTCGATCACTTCCTCTTGAAGCCTAGAAACTTCTTTCACACTCAATCCCAGCTGATCTTCCAGGAGAGTCACTTTTAAAGCAATCTCTTGGGTTTCTTTAGCCTGACATGCGCTCTGCTCAAGTTGGACCTTCTCTGCAACCTTCCTCTTGGCCTCAAGACTATTAATCATCTCTGTTTGTTTAACGAAAGCTCTTTCTGCCTTTGTCTTCTGCATTTCCAAATCCCTCTCCCGACCTTCAAGTTCTTCCACCCTTCCCTGGAGCTCCTCACAGAGCTTCTCCCGGTCCTCCAGTTTGGAGTCCTTATCTTTAAGCTGTGCGGTCAGGTTTGCCTCATTGCATTTCGCAGCTCCAAGACTCTTCTCAAGTTCAGCAATCTGGCTGTTGATGTTGCGTATCTCCTCCTGCATAGCTGTGAGGGCCGCTTTAAGAGTGACCTGAACCTCCATTAGGTCCTTGTTCTCCAGCTCCCGTTGGCGAACTGAACTCTTGGATTCCTCCAACTGCATGTTGGCCTTATGCAGCCTCTCATCCAGACTCCTGTTCTCCTCTCTCATTCGCTGCTCTCTTTCATCCACTGTCACTTTCCCGTCATCAATTTGCGCTCGCAACTGCTTCTCCGAGGCCCTCAATCCGGCCAGCTCACTCTCCAGGGAGGATTTGTTTTTAAGCAACTCCTTCTTGGTGTCCTCAGTCTTGTTCATCATCTGGAGGAGCTCACTGTTTTGCTCCATAAGCATGGCACAGCTATCTTTGTATTCGTCAATCTTCTTGGCCAGCACTTTGGTGCTGTTCTCCAGTTCAGATACGGTTACCATCAGATTCTGTTTCTCCCTGTTAAGCTTCTCTGATTCCTTCTCCAGAAACTGGACTGTCTTGGTACTGGAGAGAAGATCAGATTCTTTAGCCTTTAGCTGTGTCCGCAATCCTCGCAGATGCCCTTCCAGACCACTCATCTTCTTCTCAAGCTCTTCTTTATCCTCTTGCATTCCCTTCCTCTCCACCTTCGCCTGTTTTTCCATAGTTTCCAGAGAGTTCTGGAGATCTAGCAGTTGCCTCTGAAGGTTGCTGGTCTCTTTCTCTCGCACTGCAAGAGCCCCTTGGAGTTTGTCCATGATATTACGGTGCTCTTCTGCTCTGGTTTGTAGTTGTTTACCCTTCTCCATCCAAGCAGCCATTTTCACCTCAGCCTCTTTGAGTGCCTCATCCTTCATTCGGACTTTCTCAGCTAGTTGTTCAGCCTGCCTTCTCCTCTCTTCTCCTTCTGCAAGAGCATCTATTCTCCCCTTCTCAGCATCTTTCAATTCATTTAACAACTCGTGAATCTTCTGGGCAGAGTTGAAGTCACTGGTCGCTTTCTGGCCTTTCTCATCCAATACTCCATCTAACCGTGCCATCAATTCTTCATTTTTACGCTCTGCTGCTGCCAACATGTCCTGGAGGTCCTTGTGGGAGGCCTCTCGGATGGTCTCGCGTCCCCTCAAGACCTCCAGCTCATGGGATAGGGCTCGTTCGCTCTCAGCTAGCATCTCCAGGTTCTGCTGGAGCTCCTGATGGTTACCTTGGGCAGCTAAAGAGACATCCAGCTGCCTTTGAAGCTCTACCACAACCCCACGAAGTTCACCCGCCTCGGCGCCTAACCGCTGCACCTGGTCGAGGAACTCTCTTTGTTTTAATTCAGACTGGTCGAGCTCCAGGCGGAGATCGTCTATAGCACTGATGGAAGAATCATTCAGTCCACTGGAGTTTAGCACAGACATGTCTGGACTCCCAGGGAACTCGTGTGCCTGCTGTAAGGTTTGGGAGAAAGACAGAAAATAAACTCAGAGAGGAGATACACATAATCAGTAGGATAAAGAGAGATTGCTTCAAGTTGAATAGATCTGAGAAAGTTGAAACTGAGTAGATTTGAGACATTTTGAGACAAACAATGCCATCTACTGGATATAAAACAGTGGTGTGAATGATACATGAAATATAATAAATATGTAATACATGTAATATACTTTATTATATAATGTAATATACTTTATTTTAAGGCATCATTGTTACAGTTTAATTATATATTTAAATACTGAGTAATATTATTTAACAACATGTACTATAGGGTTAGGGTAGGATTAGGGTTTGGTTGAGAGTTAGTTGCATGTAATTATGCATAATTTACTGTTATTACTATGGTAAATACATGTAACATGTAACAATGTCACTGTAAAATAAAGTGTTACCTTTAAAATTATAATAGTAATAATTAGTATAAATATTAATTAATTACTAATATAAATAATATTCGTAATTAATACAATTAATATATTTGTATAATGCATGAATTTTAACTTTTATTTTACTTAAAGCTACAGGGACATATTATTGATGTGCTGGTACCTGTGAGTATGTGCTGGCCAGACTGTTGATGCTGGAACTACGACTCGGTGGTTTCCACATGTGACTGGGAGAGCTAGTCATTCCCAGTGTCCTCCTGTGACACATTTTTTTTAGTCAACTTTAAATGAACTGAAATGAACATCAATCAGATTATTAAAACACATTCACACACATACTATTTCCAGTCATGGCAAATGGACTATAAATTAGTAGCATTATATGTTTGCCAGTGTGTTTGTGTTAGTCTACTGTTGATGTTATATTTATATAATAAATTGCAAAATTACAGCGTGCTCTTACCTTGCAAAAGTGGGCCATTCTGAATCAAGGTCGTGACCCCTGGATGCCACATCAAATTGGACATCATTGAGCTCATAGAGGTAACTAATTATGTCCACACTGAGATGGGGTTTGAGAAATGGACTCCGGGAATTATACCAGTCACTGCAGAAAAACACCATTTTAAAAAAGGCTTTCATGTCCAACTCAAGTCTAACATACTAAATGGCATGAGCAATAAGAATTATGGTATTCCAAATCATATTACATTGGGAATAGAAAGATGCTTGGATGGTTCACTATTCAAAGTAGATTTGAGAATGCACATTCTTGTGTGCATTTATAGCTATTACCCACAACCACCTCCTGCACAACAGATGCATAGTAGATTATGACAGTTCTCAGTTGACTTTTTGCTAAATCTTAGTATCTGACGTGCAAATGCAAACAGTGTACAAATAAGAGATCTGTTTGAAAAATGAAAAAATTTGTTTCAAAAATTCACATGTTGTCATACTAATAAAGTATGTATCACCAGCAAAGTACATACTTTTAAGTGCAAAGACACATTTGAACACGAATGCAGCCTTAATAATAGATCCTCAAGGAGGAATGCATTGGAAAGAAGTCTGTCACAATATCTTACAGGTTTAGTGCAAATTTTTAAGATAGCAAAAATGACATTGTACTGGCCATATTCATTCAGTCACGCCATGGGCTATCGTGCCATTTGCTCATCACAAATGCTGCATAGTCTGAAAATGAATCAATCTGTACTCAAAATAAGGAAGCTTATAATAAGCATGCATACACATGTATAGAACACACCCATTAACCAAGAGTAAATGTAATATTTTTTCTTAAAACAGGGAAGCTAATTTTAAGAAGTAAAACTATGTGGGAAGCATTTTCAGTATTGTTTCTACTGAATTAATCTGTGTAATGTAAATAGTACTTGTAACTAGAACAAGCGGAAATGAGTTGTTGCCTTTTTTGGTTTGGATTGTGAACCAGCCATATTTATTTAACTATTCATACCTCAACACGCCACAACACATTGTCCACTGAATTCTGGACAATTAAGGCCATTTGGTTACATTTTTTAACTTCCATACAGAATATAAATTTTCAAATGACCATTTTAATGAATTATAAAGTAACAGATTTAATTTACTATACATTGAATTAATTACTATATATTAACAATGTGCATAAACATTTAAGTATTTTTATTTATTGCAAGCTTATGTATGTCATTAGTTTATAATGTTTGTATTATTAAGATTGCTTTTACTATTTTAAGAAATCTGATCTACTTTTAATGTCGCAGTATAAAAAAGGCTATCATTAATTATTTGTTTATTATTTATTATTATTATTATTAATATGAAAAAATAAACTTGATTAAAAAAAATCTGTAATTTTATTTTATTTTATTCTTTTAAGAAGACTTGCAACTTCTTAATTCTGTAATCCTATTATATAATATTTTACACAAATAAAGAAATTGTTAAAAACATTAATAAAAAGGAAGTAAACCCCGCAAAAGTGAAATCTGTGTGCACCAGGGAAGTGGTAGTACTAATAGGTAGTGCTAATTTTACATACAATACACTATGAACATGACATGAATACGACATAGCGGCCAACTGGATATAAGTGCACCATAGTTTGAAATCAAGGATTTCAAGATTGTTGATTGTGTGTGTCCAGTGACAGCTGAACTCTGTCCGTATCTGATTGGCACAGCTTACACACATTTTTAAACAGGCTACAAATGCACTCTTCTAAGATCTAACAGCAACATTCACCAAACTTTGCACGGTTTGTGAAAAGTCCTGCTTTTGACACATCAGCCAAACAGAAAAACGCATTGGCCGATAACACTGGTCTGCAGCTAAAATGCTTCTGAAATAAGTGTAGGCAAACTTTACTAATTCTGGGTCACTTACATTACCCTGCTGTACGAATTGCCCTACGTCAGCTCTAGAAATCATACAGCAGGGATGCAAAACTCAATTCCTGGACGGCCACAGCCCTGTCGAGTTTATTTCCAACCCTGCTCCAACACACACACACCTGAAAGACTTGATGAGCTGGATCAGGTGTGTATAATTAGGGTTGAAGCTAAACTCTGCAGGGCTTTGGCCTTCCAGGAACCGAGTTTGACACCCTTGTCATACAGTGTCGTGCTCTTACTTGTTCGATTTTGCAAAGGGACAAATTTCTGTTTAGCCAAAGTGAACAGACTCAAAGATGCCTCGTACTTGTGTGAACAGTGCAGAAACTTCAAATGGAGCAAATCATTGCTGGACAGTGACAAGAGATGCTCCATTTACAAGCCGAGAAGCGCTGAGTAGGACTAAACTATGTACATAACAGCTTTTTGCATTTTGTTTCATATAAAATTGTATTTATATTATAGGTGGGTGGTAGTGGCGCAGTGGATAAGACACATGCCTTTGGTGTGAGAGACCCGGGTTCGAATCCACTGTGAGACACCAATGTGTCCCTGAGCAAGACACTTAACCCCTAGTTGCTCCAGAGGCGTGCGACCTCTGACATATATAGCAATTGTAAGTCGCTTTGGATAAAAAGCGTCAGCTAAATGAATAAATGTAAATGTAAATGTAAATAACCCTTTTGCTGATTTTTTAAATGTTACATAAGCAGGACAGGTGAAAGGTACACAATATACATAGACGTAAAATGTAAAAAAAACGTACATATATTGGAAACAGTAGCCAATCAGCTGTTTTAATTGTCATATTTGAATTCAGCACATCAAAAATACATAATATATAGCACATTTTGGGCCAGATTTATTAACAGCGTACTAAAGACACGCAGGGAAAGATTTGCGCTGAATTGTGAGTCAATGTTATTTTTGCGGCTGACCATATTTTATATGCATTTGTAGGAGTTTCCCTTTCCGACTCAAAAGTTATGGGAGGAAAGTATTTAAATGAAAAATGTATAAAAATGTGCAAATCTGGCCCTTTATCTCTGAAGCAGACGACTTCTAAAAAATTGTAGACCAGTGTAATTAAAAATCACCAAATATTGGCATTGGCGATATATTGGTCGACCACTATAAACTATAGGCCTATATTAATATTTTTTTCATACGCCTACATGTAGAAATACTGCATGGAGAGAAAAGGAAAGAAAAAACATTTTAAAACAAAACCAAAATAATTTGATAATTTCAAAAGGACATTTCAATGTAAGATTTGCAGCTCAAAGGATTGATTAAGGCCCTTTTTACACTAGTGCGTTTTCGTTTTAACACGGCGTTATAAACTGAAAACAATCCTCGTCCATACTGGCGTTTCAGAAAAGATCTCCGTCCACACTACACGACCATTGTCGCATGTCACATGACCATTCATACACACTGGACATGTGCGTAGTGTGACGATTGCTCTAATAATAGCTTGCCTCTTGCGCATGAAGGCAGCTGCAGTATTATAAAATGCAGAGTTTAACTGCACAATGGCTGCTAAAAAGGACAGCAAAGTCAGCAAAGCCCCATGTTATTGTGTTTACACGGCCGTCGAAGCTGGTCTGTTACAGAGAGAGTCTGCTCTGGTCTGTTATTATTGTCGGGTTAGTAGAAAAGGAAAAAGCAGATTCTTTTGAGTGTGTAGCAGAAGAGTAGACAAGCTTTGGGACATACTATCACGTAATACAACTGCATCTTTAACAGTTGCTCTCTGTCGCATCCTGTAACTCTGTCGCCTGTCAATCATCTTGTCACAGTTAAAATCCTCCACATTTCATTTCCTACCGTGTCGGAGAGAAACGCAGAAGCACGTTGATCTGCAGTCGCAAGTCTTTCACGCGGAGACTCTCCTCATATTAATGCATAATGATGCATTTAAAAGTTAAAGGGATATTTCACCTCTGGAAAGATGAATTGTGTATTTAAATTGGGTCATTTATGTAGTAGAAATGTGAAATTATTTTCGAAGTTGGTGCCTTCTAGACTGAGAAAAGCCAGAAAATGTATTTTTTTGCTCATGTGGATGAAAGACAACAACTCCCAGAATGCACTTGCTTCGCTGCCCTACGAGGACACTCCCAAGCCACGCCTACCGGTTACAGAGGGCAGTATCGGAAGAAATTATGCACCTAGGCTACTAGTTGACTCGAAACTGAAAAGACGCCGGTTTATCGTGAGATCGTACACCCCCTATGGGCGGGTTAAAAACATGCGGAACGAGCTCCTCCTACTGGCTGTAGTCTCTCGCCTCTGGACAAAAAAGCCTCCAATGACCATTTTTGCATCATCTGAGGTTTTTTTCCAGACACACGATACAGAAATCTCTCGTCTCAGGGGGACATAAGGGAGGGAAGCACGGGCATTCACAAAAATACTACCGGGTTTCTACTGATACAAAGCTTAATGCTAATCGGTGAAGTATCCCTTTAATGGCCAAACGGATCTTTATAAAAGTCCACATTGTTATTGCAGATGGAATATAACACGGATAACATTAAATAAATATATTTTTTATCAGGTTAAGCTTTAAATCAAACCGTTATCTAAATCTCTCACTGTCGGTCGCGCATATCCACCATGTTTTGTAGTTTTTTAACACTTTTTACTCGTGTTTGTAGTTCTGAGCTTGATCCTCCTCCGAAGCGCAATGGGTTGTGGGCAATATTAGCTGTTATAGTGAGCACGGATACACACTTCGAAAATCCACCGGAAATAGTAGGCCATCCGGGGACTTCTGGCATATGCTCTTTTCAACATACTATGCTTTGGGAGGGACACACTTATTTTAATCTCACATACTGTTTAGGATGGATAGTATGGACATTGAGACGCAGGGCATGTTTGTGAAGAAAGATGACAGGTGAGGTGACAGTGAAGTGTTACCTGGTGACCCTGAGGTTCATGAGGCACTGCTGGAGTGTGTCAGCCAGCCGCTGATGCACGAGTGAGTAACGGATAAACGCTCTGCCTTTACCCAGAGACGTCTTCAGCTGAGACAGAGAGAGAACAAAGCATTCACCATCACTATCAGTATTAAGTGGCCCAAAAATATATCTGACACCCTTAGACACTTTTAAGAGTGGACGTTAGACTTTTTTACATTTCCTGAAGAAAAAATCAGTGACATTGCCCATACCAAACTCACAATTGTGTTGCCGAGTGGTTGTCAAGAGTTTTTGGGTGATTTCGAGGTGATTGCTGCTTATATTTAAGGCATTAATTATTGCTTTTCGAATGACAGTATTTTCATAAATTAAACTGATGGATGTTTGTCTTTCTGTGTAGCATTATTACATATTATAACATGCAACCACACAGACTATAACCAGTAACTTCTTGGACAAAGCTGAAAAATTCACCCACTTTCTGTTACATCGAATCTGAGTAAAAAATATTGTGCTATTCTGCGAACGAAACTAGCCACAACACAAGAGGAAGAAGCTGGTCGACTCTGTGGCTGAGATCAGTGTTAAGACAATACAGGTGAATCTGATTGAGGACAATATCAGTCAGCAGTCACACGGAAGTGGTTCTATTATAAAGAACATGGCATTTGGATCAGCATATCATACGGGCAAACAAAGAAGAACCTAATCAATAGCATCACTAAAATCTTTTATATTTCAATGAGAAAACGGAACTGTACAAAGCCGATAGGAAGGTTTGTTTAAACAAAAGGTGCGTGTCTACAGGTATACTTCTACAACACATAATAAAAAAGGCACAGAGAACTGATGACATCAACATTTAACACTTAAAAAAATATTATTTTTTTTAGATGTTATAAAGTTAATCACTTTTTTTGTGTGAACTGAATCACTTTCAGTTGACTACAAAAAGTCATAATGGTGTGACAAATTATTTAGTCTCTCAATTAATTTGAGATTACATTAATTTGTGATTATTTTATTATTTAATAACACATTTTTATATATAATAATATTAGTAATAAAAATAAATAACATTATAGTAATTACTATTATTATTGCTGTTGTTGTCAATATTGATATTAATTCAATAATTACTTATAAAACCAAAAAACAGAAATGATATAAAAATGTTTTTAGATGCAATATAGCATATCACGCAGATCAATGCTGCTCAAATGCTTGTCAGAAGTGAATGAGACAGATGTTTACCTCTGGAATTGATTTAACAAAGCGGATTCCATCATTTGCTCCTTTGATTTTGGCCAGGCAGTCGCTGAAATAGTCCCAGTAGTCTTTTCTGGACCCCAGAAATGTTGTTTTCTCCTTCTGGTCAAACTGAGAAAGATAATAATAGCAAAACACTTCAGATAAATGACAGAGACACACCTTAAAAACTGACTCAAAGAAGTTCAAATGGAAAAATTTCATCTGAGATCTCATCTAGCTGGAGTAGGGCCTTTGAGTATATCCATATGGGCCGCTTCACTCCTGGGATTAACATCGGTTGTGGGTGATCAGATCCCAAGTGATCAGGAGAAACAATTGCTATTTCCACCTGATATTAACATGCATCACCTGTGATCACTTGTGTTTGGGTTTAATCAAAGTGAGAGTTAATACAGTCTGTCACTGCATGTTGCACCAGAAAGTCAGACTTTTGGTGCCGACTTGACTTCAATCTCACTACAAAAGCATAATTTCAGTGCACAATTCTGCAAACTGTACAATTATACGTTTTTTTTTTACTTTTAAATCCACACATAAAGTTCTAAACCCTTATTTTAGCACAATGATTGATTGACAGGTGAGTATGTGGTCATTTTTTGTTGATCAGACAAAACTTGAACTGATTTGACCTGAATGATGACACCACTGTTTTTTGCAGAGCTGCTTTAGCAAATTTGACAAATTTTGCAACATCGACTATTACTGACCGGAATCAACATTGAACTGACTCATGAATAACGGCACTATTGTCTTCTGTAAAGGCTGCTTTTAGCTGAATTGTACTTGTTTCATAATTGATGACCTTCACACAGCTATGGAACTTAAAGGAACAATTCACCCAAAAATGTAAATGATCCCATAATTTATTGGTGTTTGCGCCATTATTTAAAGCCCCCCAAAAAAGACGCTAATTTGCGCTGCTCTTGGAAGATTGCCATCCTAAATCTATATGACTTTCTTCTTTTTTTCCCGGTAAAAATCACAATCGTAGTAATATTAAATAATATCCTGTCTCTTCCCAGCTTTATAATGGCATTGGATAGTTTTTGAAGCTCCAGCAAGCGCATCCATCCATCATGAAAGTTTTCCATACAACTCCAGTGGGTTAATAAAGGCCTTCTCAAGTGAAGCGATGCGTTACTATATGATAAATATCCATATTTAAAACTTTATAAACTATAACCACAGGCTTCCGGCAATGGATGTACGCGCGCGTTCACGAGAGAGTTGAGTTCCAGTGGAAGGGTGACCTCTGACCTGACGCATGACGTTCATGTGGTTTGGCATTGTTATTTTCCAACATCCAACATTTTTTGATGTTTTTGTACTGTATTGAATTGAACTGTCCACCTAAAATACATTTTTGATGAAAAGGATGAGGATGAAAGAGGAAGGGAAGGAGATGGCTGGATGACAGGATTTTTTGTTTGTATAAGAAATGAATGTATGAAATCCACATTTTATTTTATATACATATATATAGCTGTGACGTAGTTAATGTGGTTTATTTATTTAATATTTTTGGCAAGTAGAACCCTGGCGCTATATAAACAAAGGTGACTTGACTTGACTTGATCAAGAGGATGCATGAGAATTTAGACAACAAGGGCCAGATTTAAGCCAAATAAGCATCTGGTTTAAGACATACTTTTTTGGGGTAGTAAATAATGGTGTAAATACCAGTAAACTGACGAGCGCAAACCTAAGTAAATCAACTTTCAGGATTCATTTAAATACTCTCCTTCCATGAATTCTGCATCTGAAAGGGAAACTCCTACAAATGAATATAAAATATGGTCAGCCACAAAAATAACTGTCCACGCTGTGTTCACTGTTCACTGTGTGTCTTTAGTAAATCCTGACAGTTTCTTAACAACAAAAGAGTGTTTGTGCTGGCGCAAGCTGTTAGTAAATCTGGCCCCAAATGCAATGTGGCCTCATACATACGGACTACTTTGAGCTATCGGTTAGGGAGCTCGTCTACACTTGTTTGCTGCGTCTATACAGTGCTATGCATAAGTTTAGACACCCATGCTAAAGTTGACTAAAAAGAGGAATAAAAAATCATCTTTTGGAAATTGAACTTAATGCCTTAATTAAAAAAAATTGGAAAAATCCAACCTTTAAGGACACCAATTTTCTTTGTGAATGAATAATGTATCGTAAATAAATAAATGTTCTTCCTTAAAATACAGGGTGCATAAGTCTGGACACCCCTATGTTAAATTCCCATAGAGGCAGGCAGATTTTTTTTTTTAAAGGCCAGTTACTTCATGGATCCAGGATACTATGCATCCTGATAAAGTTCCCTTGGCCTTTGGAATTAAAATAGCCCCACATCATCACATAGCCTTCACCATACCTAGAGATTGGCATGGAGTACTTTCCATAAGATCATCTCTCAATGCAAATCAAACCAGCTATTAGGCTAACTGAAATAAAACCATGCCAATCTCTAGGTATGGTGAAGGCTATGTGATGATGTGGGGCTATTTTAATTCCAAAGGCCATTTATCAGGATGCATAGTATCCTGGATCCATGAAGTAACTGGCCTTTAAAAATAAAAATCTGCCTGCCTCTATGGGAATTTAACATAGGGGTGTCCAGACTAATGCACCCTGTATTTTAAGGAAGAACATTTATTTATTTAAGATACATTATTCATTCACAAAGAAAATTGGTGTCCTTAAAGGTTGGATTTTTCCTAATTTTTTAAATTAAGGCATTAAATTCAATTTCCAAAAGATGATTTTTAGTCAACTTTAGCATGGGTGTCTAAACTTATGCATAGCACTGTATGTCTCTGACCTCACTGGCGGAGCTAGGGGTGGCCGTGGCCACCCTTGGTCTAAGCATTGCCACCCCTCTCACAACTGCTGTTCCTGTCTCTTTTTTTATTGACAAAAATTGTGTTTACGCTGAACCGTCTCTTTAAGACCACAAAAAACATGAGACTTTTCAGACGCACACTCCAACTTCACCTCAACGCCAGGCGCAAGTCAAACGAGTGCGGAAATGTGCAAGTGCCGAATGAGCTTCAGCAGAACATCAGACAGTGATATGCACATAGTAAATATAGAGTCAGTCTTTCTCAACTGGTGGGTTGCAAGACCGTTTTGAGTAAGTCGAATAGTGTGCAGTCAACCACAAACGTAATTCTCTTTTTTTCTGATGCTATTTTTATTTTTAGAAGATGTGTGTGTGAAAGCTTGTGACACTTCTGTCAGATGCTGAGAAAAGGGGGCATTGTACTAGACGATAGGCATTCATTTTGCGTTAATTTGTAAAGGACAAACAAAAATGGATAATTTTTAAATCCATAAAATAACTAATTTTACATTCTGGCAACATTACATAATGAAAAACATAACATTTTACATTATGTGCTGTTGACTTCCGCCTTGTTCACATTCTTGCACATGGGGATTCAAAAGAGAACTTTTGTTTTCCTTTTTAATTTAGGTATGATAGAACTGTTGCAATTATTTATTTTGACAACTAATATAGAAAGTTAAACTTTTTTTGGACAAACTCAGAATTGGTTGAAGAGTTCATTGATTATATAAAACGCATTGAAGGTTGAAATATCATTGGACTACAGTATTTATCTGCATGTTATCTCATCGATGAAGATGCAACAATGTAGAACAAGCTATTGGAGATTTTGAGAACCAGAACCAAGCTAACTGAGCAAGTTGAACTTTAGCTATAGTGTGTGCCCTTTTATTACTATTTAATTAAAGGTATAGCGGAGGATCTTTCCAAATTTTAGATAAGACCCGCCCTCTCCACTTTTTGAAAAGTTTGATTGATTCACCAGAATGATTGACAATTAGGAGGACCAATAGTATAGGTTACCCACCAGGAAGTAAAACATCCTCCGCTATACCTTTAATTTTAATATGAGGTGGTGGGTAATAATAAAAAATTATAAAATTCCCTCAGTATTCCATGATTCCTAATTCACAACTATCTCAATTACAATTAAGTACAAATTAACTGTATTGAGTTGTGTAGGCACTAAAACAG
This sequence comes from Leuciscus leuciscus, assembly GCF_965113295.1. NCBI lineage: Eukaryota > Metazoa > Chordata > Actinopteri > Cypriniformes > Leuciscidae > Leuciscus > Leuciscus leuciscus. The sequence continues at coordinate 7,459,819 of NC_138742.1, forward strand.
CTCAATACATTATCAAATTATTTTTTATGATAAAATAATTCAGATTTCTGTGCCACCCCAGACTGGTTGCTGGCCCTTGCCTGGCCACCCCTATGAAAAAATCCTGGCTCCGCCACTGTCTGACCTGAAGCAGGTACTCCAGTTTGTAGGAAAACTTGTGCAGGTTGGAGCTGTCATCTGTAATGGGCTCGCCATTCTCTTTATACTCCTTTGCCAGTTCTGACACAGCATCTATAAGAAAAGACCATTTAACAAGTATGACCACCAAAATTACATAAAGAAATTTTAAAACAATTACAGAGCAATACACTGTAGTTAACAATGATCACAAACAACAAAACCCCCATTTTATGGTCATTTTACAAAGGTTAAAGAAGAGTTTTTTTCTCCTTCTTAAGTCCCTTTTGGTTATAATTACTCCACGCGCCTTTCATCCACCTCAGGAACTGAAACGGCACACATGAGGGATGAACTCTGATACGCAGGTCTCTCTCGTTTTGCATTTCTCTCCCCGTGTTGAAAGCCAGCGCCCTGTAAATGGCAATTGCACGTGCTCCACCATGGACCACCGTTTTACTCTCTAAACAATAGCTCTGCCTCTTTCATGAAGGCAAACACACATCCGTACCGTGCAGATCTCTGATAATCCTTTGGATCTGACCCTCCCCGACTGCAGCACCAGCGGCCATGGTCTGACTAGCTTCCTGACAACGGGTTCAAGAGGTCATCTGTAGTCTGCTGAGTAAAAGAGTCACAGTGACAAAGGATAACTAGCATTTGACATGTACGTTATATTGATTTAAGCATGATATATCGGCCATATCAGTGGTGTTTGCTAAGTCAAGCATCACTACTAGTGCTCATACTGGCCAAAGCTGTAGAATACACATAATTATTGTTAATGCCAACATTTCTCTTCTTATAATGAAGAAATGTACAATATCGTGAAGAGTGATAGCAATCAAAAGGTGTATGTCTACAGGTATGCTTCTACAACACATAATAAAAAAGGCACAGTTAACCGATGACATTGATATTTACCAATTAAAACAAAAACATTTGTATGCGTATGCAACCAAGTGTGTATATTTTAGATGTTATAAAGTGAATCACCTTTTTTGTGTGAACTGAATCAACTGAATCACTTCCAGTTGACTACAAAAAAGTCAATATGGTGTGACAAATTATTTATTAACAGTACACATATTTAATGTAGTCTCTCAATTAATTTGAGATTACATTAATTTGAGATTATTTTATTCCAGTTATAAATGAGTAATTATTAAATGTACAATATCTGGAAGAGTCAAGAACTTTACTATAAACGCTTAGGCTAAATACAGAGGGATCTATCAGCTCTCCTGAATATAAAGTACTGTATATGGTAAACTTTAACGATATAAAATAGAAAAAAGGTCAAGTTTGTCATACAAAGCTTTTCAATAAAGGAACTATTACAAGCTAAAACAACTTAAAACATAAGTCAAAACAACTTCTCGAATCTATTATTAACAGCTGATTTAAACAGTAATTTGGTTGAAGATTCTGAGAAATAAAATAATAAGAATAACAGCAATTACCAAACTTTCCAGGCATTTATAATTAGACAGCGTGTGTGTTGTATACTACAGTATATGACTACCCAGAATTATAAATATCAAGTTATCATCACACAAGGCATTTAACCCCTCAGAGTGGATTAGATAAAAGACCTTCGAGAGGAACAATAACATGTATATTTACTAAACAGTATTGTGGGATTATACAATAACAACAACAACACTAGAAACAACTGCTTTTGAAATGTAAACAAGCATCAGTGTTCGCGTTCTTTCACACGTTCCTTTAACTTTTAAACTGTATTGTTTTAATTCAAATCAAAGAGTTCTTTGGAACAGCGTCTGTTGTTGCCATAGAAACTAGACATATAAAAGAAGAACGAACAGAAGTTACAATAGTTCAGTCAACAATTCCAAGGCGTCACCAGCCAGTCACGCGCAGTATAATATGTCAGAACATTTATTCCGAATAAAGGCTGCTTCAGACTGAAGTCAACCTGTATGTGTTACAGCTGGAAGTTTGGTAAATCTGTGATGAAAGTCTTGAAAGTGCTGAAAGAAGCTGACATACTTGGACTTTTGTGAGAATCCGGAAAGATCATTTCCACTTGTTGTTATTATAATACAACCTTGCTAGTCTTTTGATTGACAGAACTTTCCGCCACTGAGGACGGGATTCAGAGCCAAGATCATTTTTTATTGGACCACTGACTATAGCCCCGCCCACAGGTTTGGTTACGCGAAAAAGAGCTGTTCGTCGTAGAAATGTGCTTTTTAAAACTAAATCTAAAAACAGATTAATTATAATATATGTTATAATTAATCTGTTTTTGATTTTAAACAAGCACATTTCCACGACGAACAGCTCTCTCTCTCTCTCTCTCTCTCTCTCTCTCTCTATGTATATATATACAGTGTTGGGCAGTAGCGTCGCTACAAGTAGTGACGTTACTAGCTTAACTACATTTCTCAATAGCGTGGTGGTAGCGTCGCTGTTTTCTGAATCAAATAGCTTTTCAGTAGCGAAGCTCTTTTGTTGATCAAGTAGTGCGGTAGCGTCCACACAAGCTGAAGCTACATTTTCTAAAGCACAAGCTCAACTCGGGCGCCGCATCATTAACATCGCGCAACATCAGCATCACACGTGCACACGGAACGCACATGTAGGAAATCTTGTGAATTACGGCCGTTTCAGACCTCAACCGCGAGCAGCGCGAATTGTTTTCGGCGTGCATGTTCAAGTGCATTCACACACCGCGAGCAGGAGCAGCGCGTGAGCTGAGCAGTAGTGAAGCTGGTTTCGGCGCCGAGTCTATTTTTCATTCACCATTGAGCTCACGCTCAATTAAAGTGAAAGCACACTTTTCATGGACAAAATAAATATGATTTCACACTAAAAGTTCCTAAAATGCGCATAATTTGCATGTATAGTGTGTTTTAACAAGAACTAGAGTAGGCTATGTCAGAAATCAGAAAGATTCAAAAATATTTTATAGAAAATGTACCCATTTAAAGGGATAGTTCACTTTGAAATAAAATTTTGGTATGTTTTAGCTTACCTCAAGGGCATCCAAGATGTAGGTGTCTTTTTTTCCGCAGTAGTTTCAATTTTGATATTTTTAGGTCAAACCGTTCTTGTCTGTCAGTCAAATAATGCAGGTCTGTGGTCACCACCTCAAAGAGCATGCACAGAGTCCAAATTAAAACAATTCCACATCGTCCAAATTAAACAATTCCCCATCGTAAGTACACATTGATGGCCTAAGACACGAAACGAGCGGTTTGTGTGAGAAAACGAACAGTATTTATATCGTTGTTACCTCTTGAACTGAAACCGTATAGCCAAGGCGACATCTAGTGTATATATCTATTCGGTTGTTAAGTCGTGACGTAACCACTCTCCGATAATACTCTTTCCGGGTCCAAAGTCCAGGTCCTCTCTACCTACCTACCGCTTTCGCTAGTGTTTTGGTTATTATTGAGTGTTTTTACAATGCCGCAGTGCTGTGTCCCGTGTCCCGAGCAAACTCACTTCAACTTAGTAAATCTTCTTTTTCATTGATGCCTGGACTCTACCCTTAATTATGCCACCTGAGTGATGAGCTACACTAACCACTCTGTTGGTGTTAAAGGAATTTAAACCCCTTTTGACCGCCAAGGGTGCCTCACTAAGAAGGACGTGATCGTAAATAAATTTACAGGTTCCACCATTGTTATTTATGGACGAGAGGAGCGCTAGGACCCGGAAAAGGCTAAACGTCACGTGTGACGTCAGACTTAACAATCGGATACCCGCCCGCGCCCTCAGATCATTTGGACGCGGCTGTGTTCAAGAGGTAACAACGATATAAATACTGTTCGTTTTCTCACACAAACCGCTCGTTTCGTGTCTTAGGCCATCAATGTGTACTTACGATGGGGAATTGTTTAATTTGGACGATGTGGAATTGTTTTAATTTGGACTCTGTGCTTGCTCTTTGAGGTGGTGACCATAGACCTGCATTATTTGACTGACAGACAAGAACAGTTTGACCTAAAAATATCAAAACTGAAACTACTGCGGAAAAAAAGACACCTACATCTTGGATGCCCTTGAGGTAAGCTAAAACATACCAAAATTTTATTTCAAAGTGAACTATCCCTTTAAACTACTTTTTATTAATCAGTTTGGGCAGGGGCGTAGCACCCAATGTTGGGCCCCGGTCACAGAACCAAGAGGTGGGCCCCTCACAACACCGCCGTCTATATCAATATATAGGCTATCAGTATATCTTTGTGGGGCCCCCACTTCGCCAAGGGCCCCTGTTAATCTGTATCGGCGGATCAAACTCAATGAAAAATCGGAATTGGCCTAGAAAATTGTAATCGGTGCATCTCTATAATCTTTCTGATTGGCTGGTATCAAACATGACCACATAATCTGATGTTCACCTAGATTGTTTTATTTATTTGTACAGTTGCCGTAGTATTGACGATGGGTTCAATAACACATCCTGCAAAAGAGGGGCCTTGGCCAGAATCTAGGGGTAATTTTTTTTTGCCATGTTGGTACTGTTTGGAGCAGGTCTTAATTATTTTGCTACTGTGGTTTGAGCTGAGTTGAGTTATAAATTAACTTACAGTTAGTCCTGCAAATATGCCCAAGTCTAAATTGTGCATACCAAGGTTGTTATAGTTTTTTTTATTTATTATTATAGTTATTCTATATTAGTTTTTATTTTAATATCATTTTCAAATTTCCTATAAATTTCAGTTTAGTTTTAGTTAGTTTCATTAATGGTTTTGTTAGTTTTAGTTTAGTTTTTATTTTGTGAACACATTTCTATTTAGTTTTTATATATTTAGTTTCAGTTTCAGTTTTAGTAATTATAGTTTAGCAGAGTTAACAGAACATTTCCAGTTAAAGACATTTAATTTCAGCAAAGTTTAATGTTTGCAGTTTACATTTAACTCTTTAAAAATTAAATAATTGTTTGAGGATGAACAAAGAACCAAACAAATGCAACTAAAAAGTAAAAATTATATAATAATATTGAAAATGAAATCTTGTTAAACGTGGTGTATAAGAAAAAGATATGCGTATGATTATTATGATTATTCTTTAAGGTTATTTCAATTATTAATCCTTTTAAACATTATTCTTGTATTGATCCATTTATGCTTTCTGTCTATTGCATCGTTTAAAATCATATAATCATAGTTATACACATATTCAAATGTTCTCTTCAGACCAGACATTTAGTATACTTCTACTCTGACAAATATACGTCTATTTCTGGGCTAGACATGCTATTTGTTTTTTCCGTTTTCTGCTCAGTGTGGTATCTTGTCTAATATGTGTGGTATAGGCCTATCTTGTTTAGGCTATAGTTTCACATGAGATGGTTATCTTATACTTGGAATTAAGGTACAGCTGTATTTGCATGAGGTGGAAATAGATTTGGGCCTTTCTGCTTCTTAGGGCTGGTTCACACAGTCGGTTTTGCTTTGAAAAACGGGAAAAATAGTTTTTCAGTGGGGAAAAAGAGAGGCACAGTGGGGAAAAAGCGCAAGGTCTCGATACGTGTCTTTTAAAAGTTGAACTTATTTTAACTTGAGTGCCGCGTTTTTAGAGCGTCGTGTCATGCACGTGATGCTGCAGAAGACGCGAGACTCGAGCGCAACGGTCATACATTGACAAATAAAGTAGCAGAGTGGAAAAAAGTGATTTTCCGGTAGGCTTATTTAGGAGAGCTTATTAATTACGAAAACGATTATTTATTTTTGCGAATTATTATTTTGTTTCAGTTATTTTTTCAGTAACTGTTGTTAGTTTCGTTTAGTTTTAGTTTTTCATTAATGTTGAAATTTCTATTTTATTTCAGTTTACGAAAATGTTTTTTGACCAATAGTTTTAGTCTTAGTTTCAGTTTTCGTTTACGAAAATAACCTTGGTGGTGCATACCCAGGCAAACATGTTGTCGTGCATATGGATATGTAGAACGTACAGATGAATAGCCTACACGCACACTCTCGACACCTGGTTTTGTTATTATGTGGATCACGTTTTTTGTTTGTTTGTTTTTGTTGCCAAATTGGTTTGGAACAGTTGTTGAATAAACAATTGAACTGAACAATTATGCTTGCCTATCTGTTGAACTTACAGTTGTATTGATCACTGTGAGATAGCATTGATTTGGAATGAAGTTGGTTCAATATAAAAATGTAATTTAAAAAATAGCTTAGATGTAGTGAACTACTTTTGCCATGTTCCTGTAGCTTAGCTTGCTACATTTTCCAGGGTGGTAGCTTCAGTGTAGTGAAGCTTCATTTAATGTAGAGTAACTGCTAGCTAAGCTCACTACATTTTCCAAGTAGCTTGCCCAACACTGTATATATATACACTCACCTAAAGGATTATTAGGAACACCATACTAATACTGTGTTTGACCCCCTTTCGCCTTCAGAACTGCCTTAATTCTACGTGGCATTGATTCAACAATGTGCTGAAAGCATTCTTTAGAAATGTTGGCCCATATTGATAGGATAGCATCTTGCAGTTGATGGAGATTTGTGGGATGCACATCCAGGGCATGAAGCTCCCGTTCCACCACATCCCAAAGATGCTCTGGGTTGAGATCTGGTGACTGTGGGGGCCATTTTACACTCACCTAAAGGATTATTAGGAACACCTGTTCAATTTCTCATTAATGCAATTATCTAATCAACCAATCACATGGCAGTTGCTTCAATGCATTTAGGGGTGTGGTCCTGGTCAAGACAATCTCCTGAACTCCAAAGTGAATGTCAGAATGGGAAAGAAAGGTGATTTAAGCAATTTTGAGCATGGCATGGTTGTTGGTGCCAGACGGCCGGTCTGAGTATTTCACAATCTGCTCAGTTACTGGGATTTTCACGCACACCATTTCTAGGGTTTACAAAGAATGGTGTGAAAAGGGAAAAACATCCAGTATGCGGCAGTCCTGTGGGCGAAAATGCCTTGTTGATGCTAGAGGTCAGAGGAGAATGGGCTGACTGATTCAAGCTGATAGAAGAGCAACTTTGACTGAAATAACCACTCGTTACAACCGAGGTATGCAGCAAAGCATTTGTGAAGCCACAACACGCACAACCTTGAGGCGGATGGGCTACAACAGCAGAAGATCAGGCTACTATTTGCACGAGCTCACCAAAATTGGACAGTTGAAGACTGGAAAAATGTTGCCTGGTCTGATGAGTCTCGATTTATGTTGAGACATTCAGATGGTAGAGTCAGAATTTGGCATAAACAGAATGAGAACATGGATCCATCATGCCTTGTTACCACTGTGCAGGCTGGTGGTGGTGGTGTAATGGTGTGGGGGATGTTTTCTTGGCACACTTTAGGCCCCTTAGTGCCAATTGGGCATCGTTTAAATGCCACGGCCTACCTGAGCATTGTTTCTGACCATGACCATCCCTTTATGACCACCATGTACCCATCCTCTGATGGCTACTTCCAGCAGGATAATGCACCATGTCACAAAGCTCGAATCATTTCAAATTGGTTTCTTGAACATGACAATGAGTTCACTGTACTACTGTATAGTTATAGTTAATCTGTTTTTGATTTTAAGCAAGCACATTTCCACGACGAACAGCTCTCTCTCTGTTGAGTGACAATTTGTGTGAAAAAAAAAATGTCTGTGCTATCTGAGTACTATTAGAAAGAGGAAGAGAAGAGTCGCCCCATCCAGGTACCTATAAATTCAGAAAAGTAAACACCTCTTCCACATTTGATCTGCTCAGCTGTCTTGACGATATACTCAACACAAAAAATAAAGGAGGCAATGCTTTCATTTCCTATCAAATAAGTTTGATTCCATTTAGTTAAAGACAGTGGAAAGAGCAGGTAAGGACTAAATGTCAGGCTGTATTTAGTATTTTCTCACTGGAATAAATTTAGCTAAATTAATTCATATGATTTTCTTCTGTTCTTTTGTCCTTATGAAAATACATATTTTATTAATGTTTGAGTGTATTTTCCACAGAAAACAGTAAAGAACTGAACCTGGACAAATCTAATCTGACTGAAGTAGTTTGTGATGTTGCAGAACAACATGACTGAAGAGGAAACAGTGACTCCTGACTACTATGTTACTGACTACGGGGACGAGATTTGTCACAAAGATGATGTGGTGAAAGTTGGATCCATTCTCATTCCAGTCTTCTTCTCATTAGTGGTTGTGTTAAGCTGCATTGGTAACATCCTTGTTCTAGTCATTCTGGCACTTTATGAGAGTCTCAAATCCCTGACCAACGTGTTCATCCTCAATTTGGCTCTGTCAGATCTGCTGTTCACTTTTGGACTTCCATTCTGGGCCTCGTACTTCATCTGGGGTTGGACATTTGGAGATATTGGCTGTAAAGCAGTGAAGTTTCTGTTCTATGTTGGCTTTTACAGCAGCGTGTTGTTCTTAACTCTCATGACCATTCAGCGTTACATGGCAGTGGTTCATCCTCTGTCTGACTGGGAGAAATGCAGAGGCTTTTCAGTCGCTCCCTTTATCGTTTGGATCCTGAGCGGAGCGGTTTCACTGCTCGGATCATGTAATAGCAAGGTTATACCACATTTAAATAGTACATACTGTGAATATGACAGTGTTGAAATGAAATCTGGAATTGCTTATTTTCAAAATGCTTTTTTCTTCTTTGCATTTCTTATCATGGGTTTTTGCTATGGCAGAATGCTTCAAACAATTACAAAATCTCGGACCAATAAGAGACACAAGACCGTTAGACTAATATTCTGCATTGCACTGGTGTTTTTTATTGGTTGGGCTCCATATAACATTGTTATGTTCTTAAAATCTTTGACCGATCATAAAATCCATCCATTTACAGACTGTACAGTAAGCATTAGACTCGACTATGCATATTATGCTTGCAGAATGTTAGCTTTTACACACTGTTGCTTGAACCCTGTGTTTTACGTTTTTATTGGCGTAAAGTTCAGGAATCATCTAAAACTGATTCTGCAGAAGATCTTTAAAAAAAAAAAAAAACTCGATTTCAGTCAAACCAGATTGGCAAAAAATATATCGCAGGGTTCAATGTACTAAGAGAAAACTCAAGTACTTTTAGCGAATGCTCTGAACCAACAATGAGTTCTAAGATGATGTGAATGTGTGAATGATGTACTTGCACTCTTAAAAATAAAGTTTCCAACAGTAGGTTTTTGCACACATGCCATAGAAGAACTGTTTTTGGTTCCCCAAAATACCTTTCTGTGATTAGGCAGTACTTACAAGAACCTTTTTCTCTTAGTGTAAAGAATGTTTTAGTAACCTAAAGAACCTTTTTCCATTATAAAGGACCTTTCAATTGAAATGTTCCATCGATGATAAAGGTTCTTCATGGAACCAATAAAAAAAAAAACTACATTGTAAAGATTCATTGCACAGCTACTGCCAACATCATTACAATTGTTTAATATGCACATTTAAAAATTAAAAAAATTAATTAAATGTTGCCACTCTCTATCAAGCAGCAAAAGCCTTTAGTTTTGAGAAAATCATGTTTAAATTCTATGTTCTTCCTTTTTGTGGTTGAAGTTTTCATTTCATTCAAGGTCATATAAAAATATAACTGGAAGTACGTAATGGAAGAACCAATGACAAATGTTACATTTTCCTTCAAGTGTCGTCATTAAAGCAGAAATTATTTTCATATGAAATTAAATTATATCTATATACCTTTTATTTACTGTAAGTGTTTACATATTTTTTTTTACTGTATTTGTGTTTACATTACATTATTTCTTTCATGTTTTTGTCACTGCTTGTATGGTATAAAGTAAATGAATAATGTACAGTAAAAGTACAGAATGAGCATAAAGCATGAGTCCAGTTTGTGAAGCATCTGCCCCTCACTCTTAAAAATAAAGGTCCTTTATTGGCATCTATAGTGACATGAAATCTTTCCATTACACAAAAGGTTCTTTATAGTGGAAACACATTTTTTAGACTTTTAAAATGTTCTTAACACTGTGAAAAAATGGTCCAAGAACTGTTCACTGAATTACTATCAAATTATGCACAGCAAAAAAATATGCAACAGGTTTCACATCCACTCTCAGGTTCATTACCTCAAATTCTGTTTATTAAACATTTTGTTTCTTTTCTCCAGCAAAGAAATAATAGGGAAAATGTGTCTAAAATCTAAAATAAAGCATGCAGTCAGTGTCACGGGTTGGTCACAGGTCACAGAGTCCATGGGGGGATGGGAGGAAGAGTCAACAGGGGAATGAGAGGAAGAGTCCATGGGGGAATGGCAAGAAGAGTCCACAGGAGAATGGGAGGAAGCGTCCATGGGGGAATGGCAAGAAGAGTCCACAGGAGAATGGGAGGAAGAGTCCATTGGTGAATGGGAGAATGAGTCCATGGGGCAATAGGAGGAAGAGTCCACGGGGGAATGGGAGGAATAGTCCATGGGGGAATGGGAGGAAGAGTCCACAGGAGAATGGGAGGAAGAGTCCATTGATGAATGGGAGGAAGAGTCCATGGGGCAATGAGAGGAAGGGTCAATTGGAGGAAGGGTCCATGGGGCAATGAGAGAAAGGGTCAATTGGAGGAAGGGTCCATGGGGCAATGAGAGGAAGAGTCCTTGGGGCAATTGGAGGAAGAGTCCACAGGCCCAACATAAAATCAAAACACCAAAAGTTCAGGAGGGTGGTAGAGTGAAGGCGGTCTTGGGGAGGGATGGAGGGCCAGGCCCGTTCATGTGGTTTGGCATTGTTATTTTCCAACATCCAACATTTTTTTTATGTTTTTGTACGTCTACCTAAAATACATTTTTGATGAAAAGGATGAGGATGAAAGAGGAAGGGAGGAGATGGCTGGATGACAGGATTTTGTTTGTATAAGAAATGAATGTATGAAATCCAAATTTTATTTTATATATACATTGGGGAGAAGAAGTATTTGATACACTGCCAATTTTGCAGGTTTTCCCACTTACAAAGCATGTAGAAGTCTGTAATTTTTATCATAGGTACTCTTCAACTGTGAGTGACAGAATCTAAAACAAAAATCCAGAAAATCACATTGTATGATTTTTAAATTATTTATTTATTTATTTGTGTGTGTGTGTGTGTGTGTGTGTGTGTGTGTGTGTGTGTGTGTGTGTGTGTGTGTGTGTGTGTGTGTGTGTGTGTGTGTGTGCATGTGTTACAGTATATGACTACCCAGAATTATAAATATCAAGTTACAAAATCATCACACAAGCAGTGTTGTGCAAGTTACTTCCAAACTGTTATACATTATATATTACTTGTTATTTAAAAGTAATTCTTTACCTTACAATATTACTGTGTCAGAATTGTAATGCGTTACATTACTCCTGTATTACTTTTGAGTTACTTTCACCAAAATAACTACAGAAGTAGAACTTAACATTCTAAAATGACTAGGGCTGTAACGATATGCGATATGAAACCGAAATCGCGACACTCAGATCCACGAACCTGTGTCGCGGTGTGAGAAGGCAGAATCGCGACACACCCCTTCCAACTCCCAGAGTTATCCTTCCCGTCCAGATCCAATACCACATCTTTAAATTAATCTTAGTATTATTTGAAGTTAACATTATAAAATACATAGACCTACACCACAAAACTAGTTGAGGATAAATTCTTTCAAATTGGGCTATTCCAGCGTTATGGACGTGACATTTGCAGTAAAAACTTGAAATATAAATTCTCAGAAAATGCATTTAATACCAATATATTGAAACGTCTGTTTATATATCCATAGGCTATTCCCTTAATAAAGAAGTCCAGACATTAGAAAAATATCAGTCTACACATGCGTTTTATATTTAATATGAGGGAAATAGACATGCATGCATGCGTGACACAAAAAATCGTAAACTTTTAGGTAGCAAAATATTTTTTAGTAATTCTGTTAATTACACTAAGCAAACCAAAAGTAATACTACCCACCGAATGAAGAAGGGTTGGCTCTCCACAGAACATAATATATTCATTTTATTTTATTTTTCGTGTTCGCATTTATGAGGAAAAAAACAATGTTACGGACGAGTCAGTTCCCGGTTACGGACGTGAGCGCTCTGAAAGCGGCACTAAAAGACTGCTTTAAAACTTTCACAGAGACCTCAAACAGAAAGCACAAAGCCTTTCTGTAAAGTGAATTTCGTTTTGTATTAATTGTATCTTAATTTTAATCAATGTTTCGTCAACCGATAGTAGACAAGAGATAATCAGGACACGGAGGCGCCGGCGCGTGAACTGGAGCTCGTCTCATAAATGAACTGAAACTCAGCGCCTACTTGCCTCACAGACATGTCTACTTTTAAACAGAACAATTCAAAACGAAAGAAAACAGACTGCTCTCTGCTTATGTAATCCGTATGAAATGTGCATTTCTCTCTGGCGCGTTCACCAGGCCTACTGCGAAGATCGTGAGTCAGCATCGTCAACTTCATCTTTGCAGCCAGCACTGACACAGAAAACACTTGTTTATTAATAAACAATTAAAATGTCTCCTTGCTATATTTGATATATTCATAATCATAACTTTTGCAGTTTTTTTGTGACAGCTTTTAGGTGCTTTTATTGGCAGCGCCACCCACATGAACGCGTCACCACCGCATCAAAAACATGATTGCGTGATGAAAACATAGCCTAACTGGTTAGAAAGAAAACAGAACAGAGTAATGAGCATACGTCCATCTCGCGAATGTACAGTCTTCTACCATATTCTCCAATTAGCCGCTTTTCCACTGGCCAGCGTGAGCACAGAGACCGGCACTCCTGTAAAACCTGCCCTAAACACGCCTTTACTGGACTATGTCACACAATACAAAGGTACACCAGCAAGAGGGAGATGAATGAAATAAATCGCCATACAAATAATATATCAGAAGCTGTCATTTAGTCTTTATTTACAAACTTGGACACCACACACGGCTATTGACTGACCAGGAACAGGTAATAACTTACTTGCATTTTTCAATCGTTAATGTCTCGCGGTCTTGCTGTTTTTTCCCCCCGTTTTTTTTTTTTTTTGAACAATTACATTTTGGCCTAAAAGTGTGTTGTAACGCAAGCGTTACTGAACATGTACCGAGTAAAATATTACAGAAAACTGATTAGTAATGCCTTATACTACTGCGTTACAGCAAAAAGTAATATGTTACTTTAATGCATTACTTTTGTAACGCGTTACTCCCAACATTAACCCCTCAGAGTGGATTAGATAAAAGACCTTCGAGAGGACCAATAACATGTATATTTACTATACAGTATTGTGGGATTATACAATTACAACAACAACACTAGAAACAACTGCTTTTGAAATGTAAACAAGCATCAGTGTTCGCGTTCTTTCACACGTTCCTTTAACTTTTAAACTGTATTGTTTTAATTCAAATCAAAGAGTTCTTTGGAACAGCGTCTGTTGTTGCCATAGAAACTAGACATATAAAAAAAAAGAACGAACAGAAGTTTCAAAAGTTCAGTCAACAATTCCAAGGCGTCAATAGCCAGTCACGCGCAGTATACAGTTTTTCTCAGTTGCTTTGGTGCATTTCTCACATCACTATTTACATTTGCACAACAGTTAATGCAGTTCTCAAAACAATTAGTACAAACTGCAAAACCTAGTTGATAACCTGCAAAAGCGTGTCACTTGCTCATAATGGATAGCTCATTCCTCAAAAGCAAGTATTCATGTCAATGAAAGTGTCAGTGTCATCAATATGAAAAGTCCTGACACCATCGTTTATGAACAAGATAGTCAAATGGCTTTGTCATGTTTTCATTATGACAGTTTACTCTGTAAATGTTTTCCAATGCAAAAAAGTCAGATCTTGGTGACACTACCTGAAAATGCTCAAGACAGCACTATATACTATTTGCACAGCCATTTGAAAAATACAGTAAAGTTACACATTACTGTATTTAGTGAGGTAACTGAGTACAAGACACTGAATATATGTATGTTTCACATTTTTACTGCATATTCTCTTTGCAATTCTAAATTTGTTCACAGCATTGTGCAAAAGAAAAAATACACCCTTATTTACAACAAACATAAACTCCCTTTCACTGTAAAAAATGTCTAACCTCTCCAAGTCAAAATTTTCTAGTGACTGGCCACATCTAAATTTTTACAGTAAATTGGCCCAAGTGCAATTTTTTGTTGCAATAGTCTGTTACAGTAACATTGGTTAAATGAGAAATAATACGTCAGACTAATTGAAAAATTTAGATGTTATCAGTCACTAGAAATTTTTGACTTGGGGATGTATTTTTTTTTTTACAGTGTTGGGTAGAGCTGTGCCCCCTGACCGGGGACAGTTGCAACAGTTTTTGCATTTCTCTCAATTACTCAGAGACTATTTGGACTAGACCAACCAAATTTGTATATATTAAACTTGCATCTGTCTGCTAATTACCCATACCATTTAAAGATGATTATATATGACATATCGTTCACAGTATTTATTTGAATGGAAGAAGTCAGATGTTGCAACTGACCCCGACCCAGGGGACAGTTGCAACACAACCCAGGGACGGTTGCAACATGTTAAAAATACCTTAAATTTCATTAATTAACTTAAGCTTTTTGTCTCAATGAGCAAAGAATTCTGAAAATATTAACTGTTTTAGGCCTACTATAATATTATAGTATTATTTATTTCAATAATATTATTGTAGCCTATTATTTATTTATTTAGTCATATTTATCAAATAACAGTTATTGAGTTTTGTTTGTTCATGTTTAGAAAATAGGCCTACAAAGATTCAGTGTGCAGGTGTTACAGATGCTATTCAATCCCTCCATATTTCAGTGTCAGACAGGAAGAATTTAACAATTTGCAATGCAACAAACTTTTATTAAACATGCAATTTATAACATGTTGCAACCGTCCCCAACCCTATCAGCCATGACAGAACATCATATGTCTGCTAGACACACTGACTTTGACACATGCTAACCATGTCACTTAGAAGTCAACAAAACAATAATTCAAACTAAGTAAGTTTTGATTAATTCATACAAAATTTCAGGACAGTATGACAAAAATATATCTCATGAAAAAATTTACTTTCATACCTCCAAAACAAGTTTTGTTCAATAAATGCAGCAGCAGATGTTGAATATGTCTACTGTCTTCTTGGTGGGTGGAGGGTCTAACTGTGCATGTACAGTATGAGTGTCATCACTCTAGCTTGTTTCTGATTGGAGAAAAATGACATGTTGCAACCATCCCCTGTTGCAACTGTCCCCGGTCTCCCCTACATATTGGAACTGAACATACAACATAGTACTGTAATCATTCATGCACATCCAGACATTCCTCTGTCTGTCCACATAATTTCATCACAGCGAATATCATCTCTTGCAATCAGAAAAAGAGAAAGGGTCTTGCTTTTTTCAGGAAAAAAAAAATATTTAAAAAATGTGTACAATTTGCTTGACAGATTTTGACAATTAGTTCAACATTTTTGTATGTAATGACTCAAGCAATGAAATGAGGACTATTAGTTTTATATGGAATGACTATTCAGCATTCACAAGTATAGTTAATTTTGACTGACATGACATAAGCAAATGATAATGTTATATAACAGCAGAGAGTTGTATGAAAGCAATTGATGCATGTCCAAAAGCATTTGCAATTTGTTGGAAGGAATGAGAAACTGCTACTATGATGTGCACAAATGACTAAATGTTGTGGAGGTTGAACTAACTGTTGTGCAAATGTAAATAGTGATGTGAGAAATGCACCAAAGCGACTGAGAAAAACTGTAATATGTCAGAACATTTATTCCGAATAAAGGCTGACTTAAGTCAACCTGTATGTGTTACAGCTGGAAGTTTAGTACATCTGTGATGAAAGTCCTGAAAGTGCTAAAAGAAGCTGACATACTTGGACTTTTGTGAGAATCCGGGAAGATCATTTCCACTTGTTGTTATTACCGTAAAACTTCAATAGCCGAGTCCCAAATAGACGCCTGTCTCTTTTACACGCCTGGTGTGGCTACAGGTAGCCTACTTTGGATAAATAAAGGCCGGTATCAAATAGAAGCCCGGTCTGTTTTTTAGTTTCGGGTTGTATTTAATCTTCTAAAACCCGTCAAATCTTCTGTTTAAGCCAGTTCTATGGAGCAGATTGCACGGCGGAGCTAGGGGGTGGCCAGGGGTGGCCATGGCCACCCTTGGTCTAAGCTTGGCACCGCTTTGGCTACCCCTCTAACAACTGCTGTTTCTGTCTCTTTTTTAATTGACAAAAATTGCGTTTTTTAAAACGCTGAACCGTCTCTTTAAGACCACAAAAACCGTGAGACTTTTCAGACGCACACTCCAACTTCACCTCAACGCCAGGCGAAAAGTCAAACGAGTGCGGAAATGTGCAAGTGCCAAATGAGCTTCAGCAGAACATCAGACAGACAGTGATATGCACATAGTAAATATAGAGTCAACCCTAACCCTTTCTCAACTGGTGGGTTGCAAGACCGTTTTGAGTAGGCCTAAGTCGAATAGTGTGCAGTCAACAACAAACGTAATTCTCTTTTTTTCTGATGCTACTTTTATTTTAGAAGATGTGTGTGTGAAAGCTTGTGACACTTATGTCAGATGCTGAGAAAAGGGCGTTGTACTTATTCAGTTGGTTATCTTTGGTAAGATGAGATGTTGTCAGGCCAAATGTCAGTAAAACTAACTTTCCTGTCATACCTGTGCTTGCGTACCGCAAATGCGGCGTGCTGTAGTCGTAGTTGTCGTCAATCAACTCATGTAAGAATCAAAAAGGCGATTAAAGCTGTCAAAACTGCATGCATGTGTTATTGTCACGTACTGCTCCGAAACACGAAGGTAGAGGATCCACATGCAGCTTTTAATAAGGAAGGTCGTACAGGCGGGGTCAAACAGGGCAGACAGAGCAATGTAGATCAAACAGCAAGGGTAATCCAGATAACAGGCAGAATTCAGGGCAGGCAGCAATAATCAAAAGTCCAAGAACAGTCCAAGTCAGGCCAGGCAGATAACAATCATACAAATGAGGAAACAGTCCAAGATCAAAAACCAGATAAACAAAACACAGGATAAACACTCAGAAATGCAGTGTGACACAAACAAGACTTCGCGGTGAGTGAGTGAATGAATGAACATGGTATAAATAGACTGAGACTAACAGGATGAGATACAGGTGAATGCAATCAGTGAATGAGGTACAGGTGAATGTGATCAGTGATGAGTCCGGGCAGTGAGTTATGGGAAATGTAGTTTGTGAGTGAAGATCGTCTGGTGTGCCCTCTGGTGGCTCTCAAGGGCACTCCAGCTGGTGACCGTTACAGTTATATATGCATCACATGTGTCTGGATTAAAATATTCTGCTATGTGAGATCACAATATAAGGCACAAACTGATATGTAATGTTTTAATGTCCAAATAAATGTGAGCACTGTGCATTTGTACTAGACGATAGGCATTCATTTTGCGTTATTTTGTAAAGGACAAACAAAAATGGATAATTTTTAAATCCATAAAATAACTAATTTTACATTCTGGCAACATTACATTATGAAAAACATAACATTTTACATTATGTGCTGTTGACATCCGCCTTGTTCACATTCTTGCACATGGGGATTCAAAAGAGAACTTTTGTTTTCCTTTTTAATTTAGGTATGATAGAACTGTTGCAATTATTTATTTTGACAACTAATATAGAAAGTTAAACTTTTTTTTTTTGTTGACAAACTCAGAATTGGTTGAAGAATTCATTGATTATATAAAACGCATTGAAGGTTGAATAATCTTTGGACTACAGTAGTTATCTGCATGTTATCTCATCCATGAAGATGCAACAATGTAGAACAAGCTATTGGAGATTTTGAGAACCAGAACCAAGCTAACTGAGCAAGTTGAACTTTAGCTATTGTGTGTGCCCTTTTATTACTATTTAATTAATTTTAATATGAGGTGGTGGGTAATAATAAAAAAATATAAAATTCACTCAGTATTCCATGATTCCTAATTCACTACTATCTCAATTACAATTAAGTACAAATTAAATTTTTATTCAGTTGTGTAGGCACTAAAACAGCTCAATACATTATCAAATAATTTTTTATGATAAAATAATTAAGATTTCTGTGCCACCCCAGACTGGTTGCTGGCCCTTGCATGGCCACCCCTATGGAAAAATCCTGGCTCCGCCACTGCGCATCTGGGCGGGAGCTATAGCGCAAGCAAGGCAAGCAGAGTTCTGTTTCTGGAAACTAGTTCATAGGCTCGATGTATAGCCTATTACCGGTAACTTGTATTGTTCAGCCCATGGCTGTCACATCGTTTCGTTTTTTTATGCTGCCAATAATCTAAAGGGGGTCGGCACACCGGACGAGAAGCGCAGCGCCGTGTCACGTCTAGATGACAACTCGAGGTATCACACACTTTGTCAGTTTATGGCCAGCAATATAGTTATGTTTAAGGATATTATGGAATTAAGATCATGTCTGTACTATGATTGTACTGTACAATTAAATACAATCGTTGCTTATACAGTCTGAATTCACTTTACCTCAGAGCGTCCGTTTACTGAATGAATTGAGAATATCACCTGAAAGAAAATGCGATAACATCAGCAATTTGCATTCAAGCAGCTGATTTCTGTAAATGAATGTAAACTTAATGTATATTGCAGCACAGGTTGAAGTCAGTATACATTAACGACGATTTGAGACAATGTACACTCATAGAGAATAATGTGTTCGAATTTGAAAGACGTGGCGCTGCGTGTGCGAATCCCTTTAGACATAAGGAAATAGGCTATAGTAGGCTAATTCTGACATTAACTGATCTGTTAAACACAAACACAGTTTTGGTAACCTCCTACTGTCATGCTTTCCGTCTATCACCCTATTTGGATCTTTATCTCTAAGCCTACACTCAATGAACAACATCTCAACACTAAATCTTTTTAGGTATTAATATATCTCAACACTAAATTAAAGGCCTGTCTCATATAGGAGCCTGTCTCAAATATAAGCCGGTGCAGTTCGGCGATTTGGGAAAATAAAAGCCCGAGCTATTATTTGAAGTTTTACGGTATAATACAACCTTGCTAGTATTTTGATTGACAGAATTATGTTATAGTTAATCTGTTTTTGATTTTAAACAAGCACATTTCCACAACGAACAGCTCTCTCTCTCTCTCTCTCTCTCTCTCTATATATATATATATATATATATATATATATAGTCTATAGTCAGTGGTCCAAAAATAAATAAATAAATATATATATATATATATATATATATATATATATATATATATATATTTTTTTTTTGGACCACTGACTATAGCCTCGCCCACAAGTTTGGTTAAGTGAAAAAGAGCTGTCCGTCGTAGAAATGTGCTTTTTAAAACTAAAAACAGATTAATCATAATATATAAAAACAGATTAATTATTATATATGTTGTAATTAATCTTTTTTATTTTATTTAAACAAGCACATTTCCACGACGAACAGCTCTCTCTCTCTCTCTGTTGAGTTACAATTTGAGTG
The DNA here is from genome assembly GCF_965113295.1 of Leuciscus leuciscus. Classification (NCBI taxonomy): domain Eukaryota; kingdom Metazoa; phylum Chordata; class Actinopteri; order Cypriniformes; family Leuciscidae; genus Leuciscus; species Leuciscus leuciscus. The sequence continues at coordinate 7,479,434 of NC_138742.1, forward strand.
AAAAAAAATGTCTGTACTATCTGAGTACTATTAGAAAGAGGAAGAGAAGAGTCGCCCCATCCGGTTACCTATAAATACAGAAAAGTAAACACCTCTTCCACATTTGATCTGCTCAGCTGTCTTGACGATATACTCAACGAAAAAAATAAAGGGGGCAATGCTTTTATTTCCTATCAAATAAGTTTGATTCCATTTAGTTAGAGAAGAGACAGTGGAAAGAGCAGGTAAGGACTAAATGTCAGGCTGTATTTAGTATTTTCTCACAGGAATACATTTAGCTAAATTGATTCATGATTTTCTTCTGTTCTTTTGTCCTTATGAAAATACATATTTTATTAATGTTTGAGTGTATTTTCCACAGAAAACAGTAAAGAACTGAACCTGGACAAATCTAATCTGACTGAAGTAGTTTGTGATGTTGCAGAACAACATGACTGAAGAGGAAACAGTGACTCCTTATGACTATGATACTGACTATGGGGACGAGATTTGTCGCAAAGATGATGTGGTGAAAGTTGGATCCATTCTCATTCCAGTCTTCTTCTCATTAGTGGTTGTGTTAAGCTGCATTGGTAACATCCTTGTTCTGGTCATTCTGGCACTTTATGAGAGTCTCAAATCCGTGACCAACGTGTTCATCCTCAATTTGGCTCTGTCAGATCTGCTGTTCACTTTTGGACTTCCATTCTGGGCCTCGTACTTCATCTGGGGTTGGACATTTGGAGATATTGGCTGTAAAGCAGTGAAGTTTCTGTTCTATGTTGGCTTTTACAGCAGCGTGTTGTTCTTAACTCTCATGACCATTCAGCGTTACATGGCAGTGGTTCATCCTCTGTCTGACTGGGAGAAATGCAGAGGCTTTTCAGTCGCTCCCTTTATCGTTTGGATCCTGAGCGGAGCGGTTTCACTGCTCGGATCATGTAATAGCAAGGTTATACCACATTTTAATAGTACATACTGTGAATATGACAGTGTTGAAATGAAATCTGGAATTGCTTATTTTCAAAATGCTTTTTTCTTCTTTGCATTTCTTATCATGGGTTTTTGCTATGGCAGAATGCTTCAAACAATTACAAAATCTCGGACCAATAAGAGACACAAGACCGTTAGACTAATATTCTGCATTGCACTGGTGTTTTTTACTGGTTGGGCTCCATATAACATTGTTATGTTCTTAAAATCTTTGACCGATCATAAAATCCATCCATTTACAGACTGTACAGTAAGCATTAGACTCGACTATGCATATTATGCTTGCAGACTGTTAGCTTTTTCACACTGTTGCTTGAACCCTGTGTTTTACGTTTTTATTGGCGTAAAGTTCAGGAATCATCTAAAACTGATTCTGCAGAAGATCTTTAAAAAAAAAAAAAAACTCGATTTCAGTCAAACCAGATTGGCAAAAAATATATCGCAGGGTTCAATGTACTAAGAGAAAACTCAAGTACTTTTAGCGAATGCTCTGAACCAACAGTGAGTTCTAAGATGATGTGAATGTGTGAATGATGTACATGCACTCTTAAAAATAAAGTTTCCAACAGTAGGTTTTTGCACACATGCCATAGAAGAACTGTTTTTGGTTCCCCAAAATACCTTTCTGTGATTAGGCAGTACTTATAAGAACCTTTTTCTCTTATTGATGTTAAAGGTTCCTCATGGAACCAATAAAAAACAAAATTTTTTAAGAGTGTAAAGATTCATTGCACAGCTACTGCCAACATCATTACAATTGTTTAATATGCACGATTAAAATTCAAAAAATGAATTAAATGTTGCCACTTGGCAGGACAATTCCTCTCTCTATCAAGCAGAAAAAGCCTTCAGTTATGAGAAAATCTTGTTTTAAATTCTATGTTCTTCCTTTTTGTGGTTGAAGTTTTCATTTCATTCAAGGTCATATAAAAATATAACTGGAAGTACGTAATGGAAGAAACAATGAAAAATTTAAAATTTTCCTTCAAGTGTCGTCATTAAAGCAGAAATTATTTTCATATGAAATTAAATTATTTCTATATACCTTTTATTTACTGTAAGTGTTTACATATTTTTTTTACTGTATTTGTGTTTACATTACATAATTTCTTTCATGTTTTTGTCACTGCTTGTATGGTATAAATGAAATGAATAATGTACAGTAAAAGTACAGAATGAGCATAAAGCATGAGTCCAGTTTGTAAAGCATCTGCCCCTCACTCTTAAAAATAAAGGTCCTTTATTGGCATCTATAGTGACATGAAACCTTTCCATTACACAAAAGGTTCTTTATAGTGGAAAAACTTTTTTTAGACTTTTAAAATGTTCTTAACACTGTGAAAAAAATGGTCCAAGAACTGAATTACTATCATATTATGCACAGCAAAAAATATGCAACAGGTTTCACATCCACTCTCAGGTTCATTACCTCAAATTCTGTTTATTGAACATGTTGTTTCTTTTCTCCAGCAAAGAAATAATAGGGAAAATGTGTCTAAAATCTAAAATAAAGCATGCAGTCAGTGTCACAGGTTGGTTCCACAATGAGACTGGGAGGAAGAGTCCACAGGGGAATGGGAGGAAGAGTCCATGGGGGAATGGGAGAATGACTCCATGGGGAGATGGGAGGAAGAGTCCACAGGGGAATGGGAGGAAGAGTCCATGGGGAGATGGGAGGAAGAGTCCATGGGGAGATGGGAGGAAGAGTCCACAGGGGGATGGGAGGAAGAGTCCACAGGGGAATGGGAGGAAGAGTCCACAGGGGAATGGGAGGAAGAGTCCATGGGGATGGGAGGAAGAGTCCACAGGGGAATGGGAGGAAGAGTCCATGGGGGAATGGGAGGAAGAGTCCATGGGGGAATGGGAGAATGACTCCATGGGGAGATGGGAGGAAGAGTCCACAGGGGAATGGGAGGAAGAGTCCATGGGGAGATGGGAGGAAGAGTCCATGGGGAGATGGGAGGAAGAGTCCACAGGGGGATGGGAGGAAGAGTCCATGGGGAGATGGGAGGAAGAGTCCATGGGGAGATGGGAGGAAGAGTCCACAGGGGGATGGGAGGAAGAGTCCACAGGGGAATGGGAGGAAGAGTCCATGGGGGATGGGAGGAAGAGTCCACAGGGGAATGAGAGGAAGAGTCCATGAGGGAATGGCAAGAAGAGTCCACAGGAGAATGGGAGGAAGAGTCCATTGGTGAATGGGAGAATGAGTCCATGGGGGGATGGGAGGAAGAGTCCATGGGGGAATGGGAGGAAGAGTCCATTGATGAATGTCAAGTCAAGTCAAGTCATCTTCATTTATATAGCGCTTTTAACAATGTACTGTAGATTTACAGCTTTACAGAGATAAACGTATAATTTAAGGTAAGATTGTTTTGGCTTTATAGCGGTTCTTTAATAAAGTTATTTCCAGCTAAAGTTAGTTTTGATTGATTCGCTTCCGTCGCAATGATCATTTGTTATTAAATTAGGGGCCGCTAAGACGACACCATTCTCTCTACACAAACTTTAAACGCGAACCTGTGAGAAACGCTGATGGCGTTCACATGCGCATTAAAGGGTTAGTTCACCCAAAAATGAAAAATTCTGTCAGTAATTACTCACCCTCATGTTGTTCCAGCCCCGTAAGACTTTCGTTCATCTTCGGAAAACAAATTAAGATATTTTTGATTAAATCTGAGAGCTGTCTCATTCCTCCATAGGCTTCTAAGGGACTGAAACTTGCTGGCCCAGAAAAGTTATTAAAGAGATCGTTAATATAGTCCAAGTGACGTGCAACACAGACGCACTGCGTTAAAACACTACGTGAACTAACTCGAGGCCCAGAGAGAAGGAAATTAATAGTGGAATAAAGTCGTTATTTTGGGGGGTTTTTGCACACAAAAAGTATTCTCGTCGCTTTATAAACTTAAGATTGAGCCACTCTAGTCACTTGGACTATATTAACGATCTCTTTAATAACTTTTCTGGGCTAGCAAGTTTCAGTCCCTTAGAAGCCTATGAAGGAGTGAGACAGCTCTCAGATTTAATCAAAAATATCTTAATTTGTGTTCCGAAGATCAACAAAGGTCTCACGGCCGGGGTTGGAACAACATGAGGGTGAGTAATTACTGACAAAATTTTAATTTTTGGGTGAACTAACCCTTTAAGAATTGGTTCTATAGTTATGTGCATTTGAATATATGTGCGCAGGTTTGGAATTCCCTACAAACCAAGCCTAAACAAAGTACTGGTGTTACCTTATAATTTTGATACAGAATTTTATTTTATTTTATCAATTCGGGTAGATCCGCGAATTGAGTTTCCCGACGACACTTTATCTGTAGAGTGGTAAAGGGATCCTCCATAGGGAGAGACTAGTTGGCACTTAGGCACTGCGTTGTCATCGGGTCCAGGCGAAGGTCCTTCGCCAGATCTGGATACGGCCTAGATCCGGCAGGCTGCGGGAAAACCTCGGGATAAACAAAGACACTAAAATTAGCGTAGATGCCATTCTTCTCATGATGTAACGAGTACATCAGGATTAATGGGAAGTGTTCCCGGTTCCAGCTGACCTAATCTATGCAGCCTAACATTGAATTATAGAAGTCTATAGTGTATTATGTGAATGCTAGGTCAAAGAGATGTGTTTTTAGTCTAGCTTTGAACTGACAGAGTGTGTCTGCTTCCCGGACAATGGTAGGAAGACTGTTCCAAAGTTTTGGTGCTAAATAGGAAAAGGATCTACCGCCAGCAGTCAATTTTAATATTCTAGGTATTATCAACTGGCTGGAATTTTGAGATCGCAATAGACGTGAAGGACTATAATGCGTTAAGAGCTCGCTCAAGTACTGTGGAGCTAAAGCATTTAGTGCTTTGTAAGTAATCAGCAATATTAAAAAATTTATGCGATGTTTAATAGGGAGCCAATACAGTTTTGACAGAACCAGGCTAATATGGTCATACTTCCTGGTTCTGAACTCGAGCTGCTGCGTTTTGAACTAGCTGTAGTTGTTTTATTAAGCATGCAGGGCAACCACCCAGTAGAGCATTACAATAATCTAGCCTTGATGTCATGAACGCATGAACTAATTGTTCCGCATTTGTCAATGAGAGCATATGGCGTAATTTAGATATATTTTTAAGATGGAAAAATGCAGTTTTACAGATACTAGAGACGTGACTTTCAAATGAAAGATTGGTATCAAAGAGCACACCCAGGTTCCTAACCGACGATGAGGACTTAACAGAGCAGCCATCAAGTGTTAGACAGTTTTCTAGATTATTACGTGAGGACGTTTTTTGTCCTATAATTAGAATCTCTGTTTTTTCAGAATTTAGTAGTAGGAAATTATGAGTCATCCAATTTTTTATATCAGCAATGCATTCCGTTAATTTTGTGAATTGGTAAGTTTCGTTAGGTTTTGAAGAAATATAGAGCTGAGTATCGTCGGCATAACAGTGGAAGCTAATTCCATGTTTCCTAATGATATCTCCTAATGGTAGCATGTACAGAGTGAACAGCAACGGTCCTAGTACTGAGCCTTGTGGTACGTCATACTGAACTTGTGATCGATGAGACATCTCTTCATTTACTGCTACAAACTGATAACGGTCAGATAAGTATGATTTAAACCATGCTAATGCAATTCCACTAATGCCAACATAATTTTCGAGTCTATTTAAAAGAATGTTATGGTCGATAGTGTCAAATGCAGCACTAAGATCGAGTAACACTAATAGAGAGATACAACCACGATCGGATGATAACAGCAAATCATTTGTGACTCTAATGAGGGCAGTCTCAGTACTATGGTACGGTCTAAATCCAGACTGGAAATCCTCGCAGATATAATTTCTTTCAAGAAAGGAACACAGTTGTGAAGATACTGCCTTTTCTAATATCTTTGACAGAAAAGGTAGATTCCAGATCGGCCTGTAATTGACTAATTCTGTAGGATCAAGTTGCGTTTTTTTAACAAGCGGTTTAATCATAGCCAGGTTAAAGTTTTTTGGTACGTATCCTAGAGACAAAGACGAATTAATGATATTAAGAAGAGGATCTGTGACCTCTGGAAGCATCTCTTTCAGTAGCTTACTCGGTATAGGGGTTAACATACATGTTGTCGATTTAGATGATTTAACGAGTTGAGTAAATTCTTCCTCTACTATAGCAATGAATTAATAAAAATGTTCCTCAGGGAGACTACAATGCACTGCCTGATGCAATACTGTAGTACAGCCTTTCTCAAAGTGGGTGCCGCGGCACACTGGGGTGCCCCCTGACTGTGTCAGGGGTGCCGCCAAAAAATTACGTAGGCTAAAAAAAAATAAAAAAAATTTCATATATACATATATTTGAATTTACATAAATACATTCTTCTTTTTAACACTTTCGCACGTACGCTCACACCGGTGTGATCAGTCTAGGCTGGTCCCTGGAGCACCGGTGTGATTAGAACGGTCAGTGCATGACGTGATCAACTGCTAAATTTAAATGTGCTTTCGCGCGTTGGCTGGAGCTGAGCCAGAGACAGGCGCGCTCAGCTGTCATATATCACAACTTTTCAGTGTTTTCATCCACATAATGTTTGTTTTAGGTTTCAGACATAAGTACTAAAAAAAACAATACATTTAGAGTTTGTAAAATACACACTGATGTCAAAGGAAGAGGCAATAATAATCCTTTCCATTATAATTAGTTTTATTCATATCAGACACACATTGTGTAAGTAACTTTAAAGTTTACTCTATTCTTCTCCCAGTTCACCTGCCACATACTTTTATGTATTTCGGGAGAAGTGGATGAATTCACTTGTAAATCCAACAGATCCGATTCTCTGAACTGCGTCTGCGGCACAAACTAACATGGCGGCGCCCATCGCGCATACAGCTCAACTAACGCGATCGTTATAATTGTGTTCAAAAAACAAAACACTTCCACTTGCATATATTTGATATCGGAATATCAGATATTTCGTGCCATATCTAACAAATTTGTGAATATTTTGAATAAAAAAGGAAAAATTACATAAAAGCAGATCATCATTAATTCAGCTCTGTTGTTGCTGCGGTGTGTCACGTGACAAGCAATGACGCGTCACCATGGAAACCATAAAGTGACACATTCTAAATAACGGTCACCTTGAAAAACTCACGCTGGCGGGTCAGCCAGAATATTTTAAATTTACGTGTGAAAGGGTTAAACATATGATCGGATTAATAAAATTGTAAATTCATTTTAGATAAATATATATATAAAATTTGCATTTACATTTGGGTTATGCAGTGTTTTTAAATTATATTTTACACTGGGGTGCCTTGAGATTTTATGCACTTTTGAAAGGTGCCCTGACTGAAAAAAGTTTGAGAAAGGCTGCTGTAGTAGACGGTTGCATAGTTATAATGTTGTCCCTGATATTATCAATCTTATAAGTGAAGAAGTTCATAAAGTCATTACTGCTGCTTGGAAACTTCGGTGCTTGAAGCTTTCTTTTTCATTAGTTTAGCCACCGTTTCAAATAAATACCTAGGATTATGTTTATTTTCTTCTAATAGGGTTGTAAAATAAGCAGATCTAGCAGCTTTTAAAGCCTCTCTGTAATCGAGCTCTCCTTCCATAAAATGCGAAATACCTCTAGTTTTGTTTTCTTCCAGTTGCGCTCCATTTTTCTGGCTGCTCTCTTAAGGGCCTGAGTGTGCTCGTTGTACCACGGCGTTGGACTATTTTCTTTAATCTTCTTTAAGCGCAACAGAGCAACTGTGTCTAAAGTCAAGTCAAGTCAAGTCAAGTGACCTAATGGTGTCCTAAAACTCCATCAGGTGACCTAATGGAGAAAAAAACCTTGGGAGAACCCAGGCTCAGTCGGGGGCCAGTTCTCCTCTGGCATTTATGAGCTAGAGGCCGGATTGTAGTTTGAACTGTAGGATTATATGAATGCCTGGCTGAAGAGATGCGACTTTAATCTAGTTCTCTTACGAGAGGTACTCTCGTACTGCGTAAGTCTTACGCTAGGGGAAAATCTCTTTTCCGCGAGATACTGAAGCCAAAAAATTATCCTTAATTTTGAAATAATGTAAAACGCGTTGCGGCAGCATGCAGACATAGGCGAGACAGCTTGCGCGCCTATTGGCTGCCCTGCGGCAACTGCAGCAGCCTATCGATAAGGCCCTATCGTGACGTCAGTACCAATGGGGGCGCTTCGCGCCCAATACGTCACGTCCCGCCGAAACGGGCGTGGCCTGGGGCTATAAATATAGCATCGAAAGGCTAGCTTACCGATTTTTCATCTCTTCAGCGGAGCTTACGCATCGCTGGATCCAGAGAGAAGAAGCCGCGCCGTGGAAAAAGCCTTTCAGCGGGACGAGTACGGTACCTGGAGTCGCTGGCCGCGCCGCCTTCAACCGCCGTTCCTGCTACGCTATCCGGCGTCATATCCTTTTCTTTGCTAGTGTGTGTTCGCCGCCGCGACTCACACTCCTTCACAAAAAGAGCAGAGCGTCTTTTTTAAGATGTCTCGTCCATCCTGTGGCTCGTGCCGAGCCCCACTAAGCGACGGGGACCGCCATGTCATCTGCGTTTCCTGCCTGGGTAAAGGACATGCAGCTCTAGCGCTCGCCGACGGCGGATGCCCTCACTGCGAGCTTATGCCTATGGCGACTCTGAGGACTCGCATGGCAACCTTCCACGAGCCTGCACTTCCCGCTGTGACGCCGCGCCGTAAGAAGCGCCGTGCTCAGCGGATCCCTGAGCCTCCTCCCACCGAGAGAAGCTCGCCGGTTCGCCTGCCAGCTTCGCCGTCTGCTTCACTCGAGTCTCTCACTCCCGGACAGTGGCCGCCGTTGGCCGCCGCTTCCGCCGGAGATGACAAAGAAGAAGCGGCAGTTTTCGAGGAGGACAACTGCTCTATCCTGGCTTCGGACAGTGAGGATTGGGCGAGCTCTGTGGACCTCGCCCCTTCTTCTGCCCGCGAGTCGTCAGGAAAACGGGCCAGTATTGAAGCTGAGCTGATGCGTCTGCTCACACAGGCCACAGAGAGCCTCGGCCTCGAGTGGTCCGCGCCCGCCGAGCCTACACGCAACCGTCTGGACGGTTGTTTCCTACAAGGGGACCGCGTTTCTACGCCCTCAAGACCCGCCCCGTTTCTTCCTGAGCTTCATGAAGAACTGGCAAAGTCTTGGAGCGCCCCTTTCTCAGCCAGGCTGCGCTCCTCTGCTTCAGCGGCATTCTCCGTGGTGGACGGTGCCAAAGACAGAGGATACCTCGCTCTTCCTCTGGTAGAGGAGGCAGTAGCAGCCCATCTTTGCCCGCCCTCTGCTGGACGGCGGACTAAGACGGCGCTACCATCAAAAGCCTGCCGCGCTACTTCTACCCTGCACAGTCGCGCTTACACCGCCGCTGGGCAGGCTGCATCAGCGCTACACACTATGGCCACTCTCCAGATCTTCCAAGCTAACCTTCTCCGAAAGCTGGACAAGGAAGGCACGGAAGCAGTCAACGTGGCGGATTTAAGGAGCGCTACGGACCTCGATCTCCGCGCTACAAAATCCGCTGCACAGGCCATAGGGCGGAACATGGCCTCTCTCACCGTTGCTGAGAGACACCTCTGGCTGACGCTTTGAGAAATGCCGGACTCGGAGCGCTCTGTGTTCCTCGACGCCCCCGTTTCTGCTACTGGCCTCTTCGGATCGTCCGTCAAAGATTTCGCGGACAGATTCGCCGAGGTACAAAAGACGTCGCAGGCCATGAAGCACTTTTTGCCAAAGCGCTCTAGCTCCGCATCAGGCCGCTCTAAACAGCCGTCTGCTCGCAGCTCGCAGCCGCCGCCCCCCGCCGCCGCCTCACAGCGTCGACAGGCCCGGGACCAGAGACCACGCTCTCGCTCTGCCGGCCGCCGCCCCCCACCGCGTGGGACTCGGCCGAAGATTGAGATGAAGCCCGAGGCCTCAAAGTCTTCCTAGCCAGCTTAGGAAAACGACGGTGTTCAAGCCCCGCTGCGGCCGGGTTTCCACCAAAACTTCTCGCTCGTCCAGTTCCATTACATGCGACTGTTCCAGTGTACTCTGCAGTAAACAAGTCGGTTACATTACCCGCTTGCCTGTACACAAACGCCGTTTTCACGGCGACCCAGATAAATCCTGTAAAGAGTGTATTTTCTGGTATTCCGGCCACGGCCGACGGTGTTATGAGTGTAGTAAAAATGCCCACTGCCCAGTGCCCATTCCTACACACAGACACAGCCCGCCCCACAGGGCTCGCGCACATAAAATCGACTCATGTCGATTGCGCACAGAATGTAGTGAGCGTGCCCACATCCCAGTGCCCACAAACACTACACACTGCATGTCTCTCGGTTTCTGTAAAAACGAAACCAACACACATACAGCCGACTCAGGTCGATGGTGTTTTCAGTGCAAATGTGCCCGCTGTCCTGCGCCCACATTCACTCACAGACATGACGAATCCCTCGGTTTCCCCCACGCTCGCCGTCTCTCAGCTACCTGCCGTGAGAGAGCCGAGCGCGGGCGAACCGCCCGCTGTGATCAACACACTCCCCGCCTCGAGCGCTGCAAATGCGGTGTCTATAATACAGCATACCGAAGCTCCCCGGCCGCCACTATGTCACGGCCAGAGCTCCGATCTCATTCAACCCTTAGCTATGCATGCAAATGCGTGGGTAAAGCTTCCCGGTGTATCAGAATGGGTGCTGAACATTATAGAAAGAGGCTATTCGCTACAGTTCGCTCGACGTCCCCGCCGTTGTGCGGCGCGAATCGAAACCACGGTAGAAAAGGAAGTAGCAAGCGTACTTCGTACCGAAATTGCGAAACTGTTGAGCAAAGGGGCAATAGAGCCTTTATCTCAAGCTCAGAGCGAAGGGGGGCTATACAGCAGATATTTTCTGGTTCCGAAAAAAGACGGGGGTCTCAGACCCATTCTAGAGCTAAGACAACTGAACGAAGCGCTTTCAAAACGCCGGTTCAGAATGCTCACAACCAAGAAAATCCTCGCGCAAATTCGCCACGGGGACTGGTTTGTGTCAATAGATCTGAAAGACTCGTATTTCCAAATACAAATAGCGTCACGTCACAGGCGATTTTTGAGATTCGCCTTCGAGGGCCAGGCTTATCAATACACAGTCCTACCGTTTGGCCTGTCCCTAGCACCCCGTACATTCACGATGTGCATGGACGCAGCCCTCGCTCCCCTGAAACTTCGGGGAATGCGAGTTTTGAACTACTTGGACGATTGGCTGGTTCTAGCTCAGTCACATACAGAGCTCATAGAACACAGAACCATTTTACTCGAACATCTCGAGAATCTGGGTCTCAAAGTCAACTGGGCGAAAAGTTCACTGTCTCCCAGTCAGAGAATATCTTTTCTGGGCACAGAACTGGACTCGCTGTCAATGACAGCTCAAATATCGCTACAGCGCAGATTGACTATTCAGCGCATGACAGAAACCTTCCGCCGCGGCACTATAGTCCCGCTAAAGAAGTTTCAAAGGATGCTCGGTCTCATGGCAGCAGCATCTACAGTTCTCCAGCTGGGTCTGCTTCGCATGCGCCCACTGCAGTTCTGGCTACAAGCGCGAGTACCGCGTCGAGCGTGGACTTCAGGTCTCTTTCGCCTCAAGGTCGATCAAAAATGCGTCTCAGCACTGATACCCTGGAGAGCGACCGACTGGTACCAGTCAGGTGTAAGCCTGGGGACTTCCTCGAGTGTGAAGGTGGTGTCCACGGACGCCTCCACCTCGGGATGGGGAGCACTGCTCGAGGGCAGACCGTTTTTCGGCCAGTGGTCAGAACGGGAAAAGCTTCTGCACATAAACTGCCTGGAAATGATGGCAGTCGACAACGCGCTGAGGCGCTTTCGTCCCCAAATAGCAGGACACCACGTCTTGGTCCGCTCGGACAACATGTCAGTGGTAGCCTACATAAATCGCCAGGGAGGCATCACATCCCGAAACCTGTACAGGTTAGCGAAACGCCTCCTGGTATGGGCTCAGCACAATTTGCGCTCGCTCAGAGCAGCGCATGTGCCTGGCCACCTGAATGTGGGACCAGACAGACTGTCCAGGAACAATGTTCCAGCAGGAGAATGGTCACTGCATCCGCAGACAGTCCAACTGCTGTGGCAGACATTCGGCAGAGCAAAGATAGACCTGTTTGCGTCTCAAGAAAACGCTCACTGCCCGGAATTTTTCTCCAAGAGCAGGGATGCGCTGGCCCACGTCTGGCCCCGCTGCCCGCTCTATGCTTTTCCCCCCGTCGCGCTCCTACCTCAGGTATAAGAGCGGATCAGGGAAAGCAGATGCTCAGTGTTACTGGTGGCTCCGTTCTGGAAGAACCAGGCTTGGTTCCCAGTTCTTATGCAGCTGACGAGCGCTGCCCCATGGCCAATACCAGTGAGGAGGGACCTCCTCTCTCAAGCCAGGGGCTCGATCTGGCATCCTCGCCCGGAGCTTTGGTCCCTACATGCGTGGGCCATCAACGGGTACCCTCTGATCTCCCAGAGGGAGTATTAAACACGATCATGCAGGCTTTAGCTCCCTCTACGAGACGGCTCTATTCCTCAAAATGGTCAGTGTTCTCCAGCTGGTGCACAGCACGCGGCTTTTCACCCCTGGACTGTGGAGTGACAGAGGTTCTCTCCTTCCTACAAGAGCTACTGGATGAAGGCAGAGCCCCATCCACGCTCAAAGTCTATGTGGCGGCTATAGCAGCGTTTTCTAAACCAACGCTTGGTCAGTCACTGGGAAGGAACGATCTGGTCATTCGGTTCCTTAGAGGAGCTAAGAGGTTAAATCCTCCCAGACCTCCCTCAGTCCCCATGTGGGACCTTTCTACGGTCTTGGAGGCCATGAAGGGTGCCCCATTTGAGCCAATCCAATCAATAGATATCAAACACTTGTCTTTCAAAATGGTGTTTCTTCTGGCTCTCGCTTCAGTGAAGCGCATAGGGGACTTACAAGCGCTCTCAGTGAGCGCGACGTGTATGGAGTTTGGGCCAAATGACTCGAAAGTCATACTCAAACCGAGGCACGGGTACGTCCCTAAATCCCTCAACACACCGTTCAGGGCCCAGGTGATTTCCCTGTCTGCCCTGCCGGTCTCTAACGAGGAGAAGGACGCCAGCTTCCTTTGCCCGGTCAGGGCGTTAAGGGCTTATGTGTCCCGCACGTCTGTTTTCAGACAGACGGAGCAGCTCTTTGTTTCACTCTACGGACGTTCTAAGGGACTCGCCGTGTCGAAACAGAGTCTATCCAGATGGATAGTCGATGCTATAGCGCTGGCTTACACCTCTAAGGGCTTGCAGTGCCCATTAGGTGTCAGAGCGCACTCCACGAGAGGCGTGGCCTCGTCGTGGGCTTGGTCTAGTGGGATTGCCTTGCAAGATATCTGTATGGCGGCAGGCTGGGCCTCCCCGTCTACATTTATAAGGTTTTATAACCTAGAGGTTCCCGCTCTGCAAGCTAAGCTGCTTTCAGTCTAAAAATCGGTACTGTCTGCCCCGAGTGCGTCCGGCCCAGAATACCGAAATGGCTTGAGCAACGCTCGTTTTAGATCGCGCAGCTCTATGGGCAGTGTGTAAGACCCACTATATTCATCAGTCCAGGCCGGGGTCGCCCTGACTGAATAAAATACCATCACTATAACTGTTTCTTATAGGATGCTACATTATAGGAATGATGCTATTCTAGCCACTCTTCCTGGGCTCTCTGTGAGTCACTTATGATCATGTACTACATGAGCCCGGGCACTTGCCCTTGGGACTTTGGTGCTGGATCTTAGCATGCACGGCGTTTTACACTGTTTCCCCTAGCGTAAGACTTACGCAGTACGAGAGTACCTCTCGTAAGAGAACGTACTCGGTTACTAACGTAACCTCGGTTCTCTCTAGAGAGGAAACGAGTACTGCGTATCTTGCCGTGCCTGCGCACGCTCCGATTCGCTCCGGCGATGAAAAACCGGTAAGCTAGCCTTTCGATGCTATATTTATAGCCCCAGGCCACGCCCGTTTCGGCGGGACGTGACGTATTGGGCGCGAAGCGCCCCCATTGGTACTGACGTCACGATAGGGCCTTATCGATAGGCTGCTGCAGTTGCCGCAGGGCAGCCAATAGGCGCGCAAGCTGTCTCGCCTATGTCTGCATGCTGCCGCAACGCGTTTTACATTATTTCAAAATTAAGGATAATTTTTTGGCTTCAGTATCTCGCGGAAAAGAGATTTTCCCCTAGCGTAAGACTTACGCAGTACTCGTTTCCTCTCTAGAGAGAACCGAGGTTACGTTAGTAACCGAGTACGTTTTAAACTGGGAGAGCGAGTCTGAGCAACGAACAGTATCAGGAAGACTATTCCAGAGTTTTGGAGCCAAATGTGAAAATGCTCTCCCTCCTTTGGTGGTTCTGGATATCCTAGGTATGACCAAAAGCCTTGAATTTAGTGATCTTAAAGAGCGCGATGGATTATAGGGCGATAGAAGATCCGTTAAATAGACTGGAGCTAAGCCGTTTAGGGCTTTATAAGTCAGTAGCAATACCTTATAATTAATACGGAGCTTTATAGGTAACCAATGCAGTGATGATAAAATCTGTGTTATATGATCATATTTTCTTGATCTCGTAAGAACTCTAGCGGCGGAATTTTGGACTAACTGTAGCTTGTTTATTGAGGATGCAGGACAACCAGCTAATAAAGCATTACAGTAATCCAGTCTCGAGGTCATGAATGCATGAACTAACTTTTCTGCATCAGAAACTGATAGCATATTACGTAGCTTAGCAAAGTTTCTAAGGTGGAAAAAGGCTGTTTTTGTAACATATGAAATATGATTTTCAAAAGACAGGTTGCAATCGAGTATAACACCCAGGTCTTTTACTGTAGAGGATAAAGTAACAGGACATCCTATGATGTTAAAGTTGTATTGTGCGAGGTTTTGTGGGCGTTTTTTTGAACCGATAAGTATTACCTCTGTCTTGTCTGGATTTAATAAAAGAAAATTACGCGTCATCCAATCTTTTATATCTTTAACACACTCTGTCAATTTGGAAAATTTAAAGTGCTGGAAAAGAGAGAGTTAAAAGTTTCTGTTGCAGTTCTTCTAAGCGATCTGGGATGCTGAGATGATGAAACTGATCAGGAAGATTATTAATAAAGCAATCAATGGCAGAAGTCATAGGTCTAACATATTTGAAACACGGAGTCGGCTTTGCAGCCTTGGCTAAATGTAATTTACACGAGACTATAATGATCTGAGATGTCATCGCTCTGCTGCAGAATTTCAACGGCATCAACATCTATTCCATGTGATAATATTAGATCTAGAGTATGATTACGACGATGAGTAGGTCCTGACACGTGTTGTCTAACTCCAATTGAGTTTACAATGTCTTTAAATGCCAAACCCAATGCATCTTTTTCATTATCGATGTGTATATTAAAATCACCAACAATTAGTATTTTATCTGCAGTCAATATTAATTCTGATAGAAAGTCCGCAAATTCTTTGATAAAATCTTTATGGTGTCCTGGTGGCCTGTATACAGTAGCCAGCACAAATCTCAAATGTGATTTTGAGCACCAACACTTCAAAATAATTATATTTAAAACTTGATTTCTTAGTGGTTTTGAAAATATTTATATAAATTACAGCAACACCTCCCCCTTTGCGTTTCAGACGAGGCTCATGTAATAACAGTAATCTTGTGGGGTGGACTCATTTAAAGTAATGTAATCGTTTGGTTTTAGCCAGGTTTCTGTCAAACACAGCACATCTAGATTATAGTCTGAAATCATATCATTAACAATGAGTGCTTTTGAAGTAAGCGATCGAATATTCAGCAACCCAAGCTTTATCATTTGCTCATCTGTATTATAGCTGTTTTTTATTTGTTGAACATCAATACAATTTTTAACCTTGGATGGGTTTAAAAGTTTTTTGGATTTCCAAATTCGGGGAACAGACACATTCTCTATATGATGATAGCTAGGTGAAAGAGGCTCTATGTGATGGGATTTATCTGACCTTGGTGACGCGAGGCCGCTAGCAGACGGTCGGTTTAGCCAGTCTGTCTGCTTCCTGACCTGAGCCCCAGATTGTCATGCTTGAGCTCTAAGACTATGTGCCATATTACTAGAGAGAAGAGCAGCACCATCCCAGGAGGGATGAATACCATCTCTTTTCAACAGGTCAGGTTTGCCCCAAAAACTTTTCCAATTGTCTATGAATTCTATATTATTTTGCGGACACCACCGAGACAGCCAACCGTTAAGCGAACACAATCTACTAGCTATCTCATCATTCCTGCAAACAGGAAGGGGGCCAGAGCAAATTACAGTGCTTGACATCGTACTTGCGAGTTCACACACCTCTTTAATATAAATTTTGGTGATCTCCGCCTGGCGGAGTCGAACATCATTAGAGCCGACGTGAATAATGATCTTAGAGAATTTACGATTAGCATTAGCCAGCACTTTTAAATTTGCTTTGATGTCAGGCGCTCTGGCTCCCGGCAAACATGTGACTATGGTGGCTGGTGTCTCTATTTTCACGTTTCGTGTGATTGAATCACCAATAACTAGGGCACAATCAACAGAATTCTCAGTGGGTGTTTCACTGAGCGGGGCAAATGGTTTTGTTATGGTAATCGGAACGGAAGGGTGGTTTTTTGATCCGCGACTAGAGCGATCCCTCACTGTCACCCATTTGCCTTGCTGCGCAGGCACTAACTCAGCTGGAACCGAATCATGTAAAGAGTTCACTATGCTAGGCGCATCCAAAATAGTATCTAAAGCTCTAGCTCTCTTACTATCCTCAATTAAAGTTTGGATGTGTGTCTCTAGTTCTGAAATCTTCTCCGTCAGCCTAACTGACTCCTTGCATTTATCACATATAAATCCTATATTGCCAACAGAGAAGGCTATGCTAATCATGTGACATGAAGTGCAGGTGACAATAACAGGACAAGACATTACTCACCGTGTTTGTTGACTGATTCTTACTCACCTGAGCTTTTTATGAACTCAAAGGCGCGGGCGCGCGAAAAAAAGAAGAAAAAAATAGCTGAGCGCACGGGTGGCGCGTTAAAAGGCTAGCGAATTACTAGTGTGTTGTGCTAGTAGTAACGGAAGCTAGCGATGTCAGGTTCATCTGAGATGTTGGGTAAGCTGTATTTAGTAGTAGTATAAACAACTAGAAATTGAAGTAAATGATGGTTCAAAACAAAGAAATACGAGGCTAAGACGGAGCTTACAGCACCGAAGCAAACACACTCACAGCAGGCAGCGAGGCAGACAGGGAGGAAGAGTCCATGGGGCAATGAGAGGAAGGGTCCATTGGGCAATTGGAGGAAGAGTCCACAGGTGAATGGGAGGAAGAGTCCATGGGGCAATGGGAGGAAGAGTCCATGGGGCAATGGGAGGAAGAGTCCATGGGGCAATGGGAGGAAAAGTCCACAGGCCCAACGCCCAACATAAAAGTGGAGGCGGTCTTGGGGAGGGATGGAGGGCCAGGCCTGTGAATGAATGAATGAATGGATGGATGGATGGATGGATGGATGGATGGATGGATGGATGGATGGATGGATGGATGGATGGATGACATGTTGGGCCTGGGCCGTGGAGTGTGGGTGGCACTAGCAGTGCACGGAGCCAGGGCGGCACCAACAGTTCAGGGGGCCATGGCGGATCGGCCTCCGCTGCCCTGCCCAAGGAGCTTGGCTTGGCCACTACGGCCAGGGATGTATGGCACCCCCCCAAAAAATTTATTGGACTGAGCTACGGGGGTGGACTGGAGCAGGCTCACTGGCTGGAGTCCCTTCTGGACGCTGGCCCCCCCACACACAATATAGTCGTGGCCACAAGACCTAGACTATTCTGAATAGAATATTCTTTGAATATTCTTAGAATATTCTTAACACTGTGAAAAAAATGGTCCAAGAACTGTTCACTGAATTACTATCAAATTATGCACAGCAAAAAATATGCAACAGGTTTCACATCCACTCTCAGGTTCATTACCTCAAATTCTGTTTATTAAACATGTTCTTTCTTTTCTCCAGCAAAGAAATAATAGGTAAAATGTGTCTAAAATCTAAAATAAAGCATGCAGTCAGTGTCACGGGTTGGTTCTACAATGAGACTGGGAGGAAGAGTCCACAGGGGAATGAGAGGAAGAGTCCATGAGGGAATGGCAAGAAGAGTCCACAGGGGAATGAGAGGAAGAGTCCATGGGGGATGGGAGGAAGAGTCCACAGGAGAATGGGAGAAAGAGTCCATTGGTGAGTGGGAGAATGAGTCCATGGGGGAATGAATGAATGAATAAATGAATGAATGACATGTTGGGCCTGGGCCGTGGAGTGTGGGCGGCACCGGCACTTCAGGGGGCCATGGCAGATCGGCCTCCGCTGCCCTGCCCAAGGAGCTTGGCTTGGCCACTACGGCCGGGGATATATGGCACCCCCCAAAAAAAATTCTTGGGCTGAGCTATGGGGGTGGACTGGAGCAGGCTCACTGGCTGGAGTCCCTTCTGGACTCCCCACACACAATATAGTCGTGGCCACAATTGTCAGGGAGTGGCAGCGGACATCAGAGTGCTCTGGCATGCGGCAGCCAACAGTGGCAACAGGAAACAATCCTTGACAAAGACACATGGCAAACATGAAGACTTAATATACACAAAAGACTAATGCCTGAACAAGACACACCTGTGCACAATGAAACAATGAACCAATGACAACATGACAACATGACAGCACAGAACACATGCCAGGATCACATGAGGGCCAGGGAATCACACGACAAGACCTGAAACATGACTGACATGAAACGTGAATCAAAAACCAAAACAACCTGTGACAATAAGTATAAATATCTTAAATAATCTCATAAACATTTTAAGTTTGTTTATGAGTGGTGTAATAAAAAAAAACTTAATCAAAACATAAAATAAATAAATTACTTAAAACTACACCCATAAAATGATCCCATGATGGGAACTCCTAAAAGGTTTTATATATGAAGCACCTGACAGAAGCCTGCTTTTCTTCTGAGTGTTTTATATTTGTTGTATGCCTGTAATTACAAATGGGTTAAAGATGAACAGTTACTTCACTTGTAAAGATCTCAAAGCCACTTGAGCTTCCTCTGTGTATATGAGATGAAAGGATCTAGAGGCTGAGGTTTGAGGGAGGATGTATGTCGACAGAACAATCATGCTGCTCTTTTTAATACACTGATAAGATACATTCTTCTAACTTGGTTATTTGAGGTGGTCTAAGGAACATTTCACATCACAATCATCACATGATGATATGTACGTCTTGAGAAAGCAGCAACTGCTTCATGTGACCATGGATGTACAAAGTTCATGAAATTCCAGTTAATTTTATACTAGATATAATATATTGTTGTGGTAATGTGCTGTTCTGATCATCATTGTGCACTACAAGGTCCATATCATCAAGAATTCAGGTAAGTCATGCGTTGTTTAGCATTTGACTAGGTTACTCGAGTTAAACTGACTTGTATAACTTCTCTTTTTCCTCTTATGAAAACGCAGAGATTGCATTAATGACTCTTCATACACATCCTCTACTGTAAAAAAAAGAAAATAAATTCAGTGTAACACCATTTCTTTGTTATTATTTCTAAAATGTACATGCAATATCTGAGTAAAAATTGTTTCAAAGTATTTTTTATTTATTTTTTAGCAACGAGCAAAAAAATTCACCTGGACAAATTGGATCTTGTCAGTTTGTGATTGCAGGATGAACATGACTGATGAGAATACAACGGACAGTGACTACTATGACTTGTACTATGAAGACCAGATGTGTAAGAAAGATGAAGTGGTGAAAGTTGGATCCATTCTCATTCCGCTCTTCTTCTCATTAGTGGTTGTGTTAAGCTGCATTGGTAACATCCTTGTTCTGGTCACTCTGGCGCTCTGCGAGGACATCAAATCCCTGATCAACGTGTTCATCCTCAATTTGACTCTATCAAATCTGCTGTTCACTTTTGGACTTCCATTCTGGGCCTCGTACTTCATCTGGGGTTGGACGTTTGGAGATATTGGCTGTAAAGCAGTGAAGTTTCTGTTCTATGTTGGCTTTTACAGCAGCGTGTTGTTCTTAACTCTCATGACCATTCAGCGTTACATGGCAGTGGTTCATCCTCTGTCTGACTGGGAGAAATGCAGAGGCTTTTCAGTCGCTCCCTTTATCGTTTGGATCCTGAGTGGAGCGGTTTCACTTCTTGGTTCACTTCATAGCAAAGTTATACCACATTTTAATAATGCATACTGTGAATATGACAGTGTTGAAATGAAATCTGGAATTGCTTATTTTCAAAATGCTTTCTTCTGCATTGCATTTCTAATCATGGGTTTTTGCTATGGCAGAATGCTTCGGACAATAACAAAAAAACAGACCAATAAGGGACGCAAGACTGTTAGACTAACATTTGTTATTGTGCTTGTATTTTTTATTGGTTGGGCTCCATATAACATTGTTATGTTCTTGAAATCTTTGGCTGATCAGAATATCCATCCATTCACAGACTGTACAGTAAGCATTAGACTCGACTATGCATATTATGCTTGCCGGATGTTAGCTTTTACACACTGTTGCTTAAACCCTGTGTTTTTAGTTTTTGTCTTGCGAGCAATTCCAAGGAGGATCTTATGTAAAGATTTGAGTCTATGAATAATGTGCTTTGTTTTACTTGGCAAGATAATACTTGAGAGTCGTCAGAAAACAAGCATTGAAGAAGATTGAAGAATCTGGCTGAAGATTGGATCAAATCATCATTATCGTTATGAAACATTAAACAAAACCTTGCTTTTTTTTCTGTGTAAAAGCATGTTTTGAGTTCATGCCAGCTTGAATCCATAAAAGAAAAATATGTTCTGAATAAAGTGTTTGTGAATTTCTCAAATACTCCCACGTGAAATTACTGTAAAAGGAAACGCATGAGAACTGTATGTGAAAATGCAGATTACGCAGTTTTGTTTTTGTGCAATGAAATGACCAAAATGTAGTTATGACTGGAAAATTACATTCTTTCACGTGACAGTGTAAATCAGTGTGGTCTGTGGAAGGAAGCACAGCATCATCATTGACCTACATAAGCAGGAAAATGGAAGATTTGAGGTCATAAACTCATTTTTTACTTTTTTATGTTCATAACAAAACAATATTGCAGCCTATATACCCTGTACATGAGATCCCTGCAACCATAATCATCTTCACAAAAACAACATACTTCTACAACTTTTTTAATTAACATAATCATGACATAAATGCATGATTTGAAAAACAATTACAAAAAAGCAGCTGTCAAGCATTTTTGATCAACTATTTACCGACATTAATCATGCAAATTCAATCCTTCTGTTGATTCAAAAGCAAGAGCTAGAACTATGCGGCCTTTGAATTATGCCATTTTACTTCTTAACATGGAAATAAAGTGAATAATACGAACTTCATTATAAACCAACAGTTTCGAAATGCCCATTAACTGGCAACTACCCTAAAATGTATTACTAAGGAATTGCTGCAACACTGAAAAAAACAACAATTAACTTTCATTTTGTAAGTGATACTTTCATTTCATGTTTGAGGTCAAGGGGAATGACTGAGTGTTTCGGCAGAAACACACATTTAAACCCTCCCATTCATCATAATAATGCTCAAATATCCCTGTTCAGTTAGCCAGGAGTCATTAGTACTAACAGGACTGATATTAAGGTAAGAAATATTATTATAATAAGATAAGATTACTCTTTATTATATCTTGTAACGTTTTTCATTAAGTAAACAACTACAATGAATTCTAACAACAAAATTAACATTATCAAACAGAGAACATCATGACTGAAGACTATACATCTACTGAGTATGATGATACACCAGTAGACCAACTATGTCGCAAAGAGGAGGTAGTGAAAGTCGGATCCATTGTTATTCCAGTTTTTTTCGCTCTTCTGGTTGTGTTAAGTTGCATTGGTAACCTGCTGGTTCTGGTCATCCTGGTGCTGTACGAGAAGTTTAGATCCATGATAAACATCCTTATCCTCAATTTGGCTCTGTCAGATCTGCTGTTCACTTTTGGTCTTCCGTTCTGGGCCTCGTACTTCATCTGGGGTTGGACGTTTGGAGAGATTGGCTGTAAAGCGGTGAAGTTTCTGTTCTACGTTGGCTTTTACAGCAGCGTGTTGTTCTTAACTCTCATGACCATTCAGCGTTACATGGCAGTGGTTCATCCTCTGTCTGACTGGGAGAAATGCAGAGGCTTTTCAGTCTCTCCTTTCATCATTTGGATCCTGAGTGGAACGGCTGCACTGTTAGTCTCACTCCGAAGCAAAGTCTTGGAACACGATAAAAATATTTACTGTGAATTTGACAGTATTAGAGCAAAACATGTCGCTGTTTATTTACAAAGCATTTTTTTCTTGATTGCATTTTGCATCATGGGATTTTGCCATTTCAGAATGTATATGACGATTGCGCAGTCCCGAACAAGGCTACGAAACAAGACTATCAAACTAATATTCTGCATCGGCCTGCTGTTCTTCATCGGTTGGGCTCCGTACAACATTGTGATGCTTTTGAGAATTTTCCAGGATTATGGTTTAACTCCATTTACAGACTGTAGGGTATCCATTCATCTTGATTATGCATTTTACGCTTGCCGACTGTTGGCTTTTTCACACTGCTGCTTAAACCCAGTGCTTTATGCTTTAATTGGAGAAAAATTCCAGAAACATTTACGGATGATACTGAAGAAAATGTGTCCAAAATAAAGCAATTCTGCTCTACCCTGACAAGAATTTCTTATTTCTTTTCTGTTTATTGTGTTTGTTGTTAAAAGCAAGATTTCTAACAATGTACATTACATCTTACACTACAGTTCAAAAGTTCCAAAAGATCAAGGAAATTAATTATTTTATTCATCAAGGACGCATTAAGCACATCAAAAGTGACAGTAAAGAAAGACATTTATAAAGTTACAAAATACTTTGGTTTCAAATAAGGGCTGCTTTTTTTAAAACATTTTTCTCAAAGAATCCTGAACAAATGTCCACAAAAACATCAAGCAGCTGTTTTCAACATGTCTCAAGCATATTAGAATGTTACACTTTATTGATTTTATTGACTATAAGTAACTTTGCAACTACATGTCAACTAACTCTTCTAGGATTAGGGCTAGCAAAATATGTTGACATGTAGTTGCATAATTACTTGAGTCAGTGGAATGTCTGTTCAGCGACGATAAAAATAAAGTGTTAGCGGTTGACGAAGAAGACCAGAGCAACGGGTAGAGAGAGTCATTCATTCATAAAAACGGATTTACAGAAATGGCGGTAAGTATTTGGGATGATTATCAGGGCCAGTATGTATATGGAAAAGCTGATAAAGACACAAAAGCTATGTTTACATTTAAGTCTTCACCTCACGGTTACTTTTGTACATGAGCAGCTTTCTCTACCGTGAATGAGATCGGTGAATAAAAGTGTAAATCTGAGATAGTAGACATGTATTTAACTAGGTGGTTTAGTTTCCTTAACTTTATATCGCACCTCTGTGCTGCAGTACTGGGGGTTCCCTCAATATGTCATAGGCTACTCCAGGATTCTCCTGCCCTCAGGATGCATAAAGTAGCTTAAAGGTATACTCCACTTTAAAATGAAAATTCTGTCATCATATACTCACCCTCATGTTGTTTCAAACCTGTATGAATTTATTTCTTCTGCTGAACAGAAAGGAATATATTTAGAAGAATGTCAGTAACCAGACAGTTTCTGGTACCATTGACTTCCATAGTAGGAAAAAATATATATACTATGGAAGCAGAGATGCCCAGACTTCCGTCTCCCTAGACACTTCCTCCAGCTCTTCCCGGGGGACCCCGAGGCGTTCCCAGGCCAGCCGGGAGACATAGTCTCTCCGTGTCCTAGGTCTTCCCCGGGGTCTCCTCCCAGTGGGACGCGCCCGGAACACCTTCCCAGGAAGGCGTCCAGGAGGCATCCGGAACAGATGCCCGAGCCACCTCAGCTGACCCCTCTCGATGTGAAGGAGCAGCGGCTCTACTCTGAGTTCCTCCTGAGTGACCGAGCTTCTTACCCTATCTCTAAGGGATCGCCCAGCCACCCTGCGGAGAAAGCTCATTTCGGCCGCCTGTATCCGGGATCTTGTCCTTTCGGTCATGACCCAAAGCTCATGACCATAGGTGAGAGTAGGAACGTAGATTGACCGGTAAATCGAGAGCACCATGACAGACCGGTATATCGACCGCATTACTGCAGAAGCTGCACCGATCCGTCTGTCAATCTCCCGTTCCATCCTTCCCTCACTCGTGAACAAAACCCCAAGATACTTAAACTCCTCCACTTGAGACAGGAACTCTCCACCAACCTGAAGTGGGCAAGCCACCCTTTTCCGACTGAGGACCATGGCCTCGGATTTGGAGGTGCTGATTCTCATCCCAGCCGCTTCACACTCGGCTGCAAACCGTCCCAGTGCATGCTGAAGTTCCTGGTCTGAAGGGGCCAACACGACAACATCATCCGCCTGTCCAGCCTGTCCAGCAAAAACAGAGCCACCTGAATTTCGGATTGGAAGCCCTTCTGCAGGCAGAGTTCTCGCCACCTTTTGAAACGCTTTTCCGATGTAAATTCGGGACTTCGTGTATTCCCTCTCCTTTTCCCTCTTCTTTGTTATTTGTCCATCGGAAAGTCGTCTCTTTGGTCGTGTGTCGGCCATATCAAAATTCTCAAAAATAGACATTTTTAACGTTAGTCGTTGTCGTTGTCTAGGACATCTCTCCTCTAGCTATCTTCCCTCTTCATGCTTTTCTCTACTCCATTCCCCACACCCCCCTTCATGTGCACGCGCACTAACCCCCCAACCCCCACCCCCAAAATCATTCCTGTCGGTTATTGGCTGGAACACTGTTTGTTATGTTTCGTGGTCCAGGCTGGGCCAGTTTGTTTTTGTTGCTGTTTGTGGAGCCTGGGCTGTCTACAGAGATTGTGTTTTTTTACAGTGTGTTCAGGGGACAGGCAGTTAGTGGATAGTGAGGAGATGTTTGCTGTATGTGACAAAAAATGTTTTGGCCTAAAAAACGCATGACATCGCTTAGAGCACCTTCAATGTTTCAGTTGATTCTCCACAGAAAACATCTACAAACAGTAAAGAACTGAAACTGGACAAATCTGATCTCTGACTGAAGTTTGTGATGTTGCAGAACAACATGACTGAAGAGGAAACACTGAATCCGGTCTACAATGAAAACTGACAACTATGACTCAGAATACGACGAGTTGTTGTGTTGCAAAGATGAAGTGGTGAAAGTTGGATCCATTCTCAGTCCGCTCTTTTTCTCATTAGTGGTTGCGTTATGCTGCATCCGTATCGGCCTTGTTGTTCTTAACTCTCATGACCATTCAGCGTTACATGGCAGTGGTTCATCCTCTGTCTGACTGAGAGAAATGCAGAGGCTTTTCAGTCGCTGCCTTTATCGTTTGGATCCTGAGCGGAGCGGTTTCACTGCTCGTTTCACTTCATAGCAAAAAATGAAATATTCCACATCATTGACATCATCTGTGGTATGTTATTTGATAGCCACTGCAAATTTCCAGATACTCGTTTGGGGGCATGTTTACATGTTTATCTTAACCTCAGAGATCATCAGCTTCACACTGGCACCATAAACACTGGTGGATCTAAACATCACATCGTTCCACATGCAAAAGTTTAATCTAGGCCAGCAAAATGTCAGAATCATACAACCACAGCCCTAATTTACTGTGACAACTTAATTTGTAACACTAGGAACACAAAGCAGTCTTTAGTCACTTCCAGATAAAAAGTTTTATTGATTTTCATCATTTGTACATGCATATAGATCGACTTGGTAGGGAGAAAACGCTTCAGTTCTTTAAAGTGGTACTCAGTGCTGTTGATTAGGTCTAGGGCACATGGGTGCTTTATGAGAAGTGCTCTATAAATAATAAGTCTTCACTGAGAAATCTGTCCCTGACGTCTCAGTAAACAAGTTGTGCTTGTTTTAAACCTTCACCCACCATTCTGCTAACAGATTTTGTGCAACATTCATGTATACTTTTTTTAGTGTTTGCATATCAAGATTTACAGTTTCTTCATTTCAAGATATTTAATTGATCCCTGCTGCTTTTTTTTTTGTTGTTGCATGGTGTCCACTGACCATCCACTGATACTGATCACAACAAAAACAGAGATAGTCTTTTGTTGTTTACAAGAGAAATCGCTTCATAATATGTCCTACATAGGATACTTGGTTTTCCATGAGCCCTATGACATATTGATTATTTATATCTCATAGGGCTGGGATGGAAACATCTACATGATGCAGCAGCACTAACAGGGCTGTACCGACAGCATGTGTTACGAGCCTATTGATGAACAGAGGATTTATTTATTTTTAAAAAAAAGTTTTTTTTTTAAATCAGTATTGATTAAAGGCAGTAGAACAGTTGCAATGGTATATAAATACTTCACAATTTACAAATGTTTTGCATTATTACTATAATGAGAAATTGTGAGGATGTGCTTAATTTTAACAAAATGTGAAAAAATTAAGCTTTTTTTTCCATTCAATTTTAAGTTAAATATATCATGGATATGTTTCTGATAAGTTGCATGAGATTCGAATCACCCATCCACATTAGGAAGAAAATAAAGATCAAGTATGAAAGCTTTGCTTCGCTCGGACTGCGCAGAGGGCCGTACGTTGGAGTGGAATGAGACGTAATTCAAGAGGCAAAAATCTGTTCAAGCTTTACAAAGAGGGCAGAAAATAAGTTCTCTTCATTTGAACATTAATTATAAAACTAAGCGGAGCCACTCAATTGCTGGCATAACGAGAGCGAAACTACGAGGTTTCGCCATAAATCTACCCAAACACAACAAACATCATTCTCTCGTCACACATTCCTTATGGTTAGCACTTCACAGGAGCTTCCACGACAGCGACGACACTCTTCTTCAAGTACTAAATGTGCCTTCACAGTCACCACGACTCCCCAAATGACGGAAGATGTGGTTCCTGGAGCGTACCACTTCAGTTTGGGGAGACAGGAGCTGATCAGCTGCGAGGACACGTTTCGTTTTTGCCATTTTAGGTGTCTAAGTGTCAGATGAAGGGAAGTACAGTGAGGGGTCTCCCTCGGACTCTATTTCCTGTGTTGCAGGTTGCACTTCCACAATTATAAATGTTCATATATCTATAATGGGGGGGAAAAAAATCAAAATGAGGTAAATTGGGCATGGTATGTCACGCAAAAAAATAAATAAATCAGTGTTGTGTCCAGACTGACTGACCTGAGAGAAGTGTCTATTGTGCCGGGTCCTCCTCCAGTCCACTCACGTTATGCGTGCTGCCATTCTCTCTGAAAGCCAAAATGGGAACCTTCCTCTTCTCCTCCTCTTCCTCATTTTCCACTTCCTCTCCACCCACATGGAAAGAACCTATATAAACATATATGTTTTAATATATGTTTTGATATATGTTTTTAATATATGTGACATATATAAAATTGGCCGTTTTCCTATATTATATGTACATATATGCACCTACATGTTCACCTATATATGCTCACCTATATGTTCACATATATATGCACCTATTTGTTCACATTTATGCACCTATATGTTCACCTATATATGCACCTATATGTTTACCTACTATATATTAGTAAAATTATTAAAATCCATAGCTACTAGGCCTACACTGTAAAAAAAAAAAAAAAACGTATACAAACGGTAAATCTCTGGCAGCAAAGTTTCCAGACGGATTCCGTTAAATTACAGCAAATAACCATTTCACAAAATTACAGGCAAAAACAGTGAAAATACAGAATTGACTTTACAGTCAAAATTTATTAAATTACAGTACATTACTGTTGATAATGGCTTATTAAACCGTGGAAAAACGGATAAATGATGTCAAATTACATTTAAAAAAAAACATTTAACTTTCAAGTTAAACTGTAAATTTAGGGTTTTATAAAGTTATTTTATAATAATGCTGTCTATCTACAGTAATTATCTTTTAATATATAGTTTTTCCTGTGTATAATAACTATGAAGTTATGTATAAAAATGCATTAAATACATAAATTCAAATTCAAAGTTTGTATATTTACAGTTAAGGCATTTCCAATTTCACAACTTTGACCAATCTCTAATTAAGTACTTAATAATAGCAAATGTACAGTCAATTTCTGTTAAATTAATTAAACGTATAAGTACAAAATACCTGCACATTTACAGTATTACTCATTAAACAAACACTGAACATCAAGATATGTGAATGATAGGAAATACAAGCTTAGTATATAATTTAGAACATGTAAAAATATCTACATTAAAAGGCAATTGCTGTATACCTTTATACTCTAATATAACTTATTTTACACATTTACAATTACATTTTATCCAAAGTGACTTAAAAATTAAGAGAACAATAGAAGCAACAAGTGCAGTGACAAGTCCCAGTTAGTGTAGCACAGTGTATAAGTTTATTTATTTATTATTAAAACAAAGATTTAGTATTATTGGGTCAAGTGTTTATGAAAAGATGGATCTTTAGCAGTTTCTTGAAAATGTGTTAAGTTGGGCAGGTCATCCCACCAGCAGGGAACAGTCCAGGTAAAGGTCAGTGAAAGTGGTTTTGTGTCTCTTTGGGATGATGGCACCACAAGGCGCCGTTCACTTGCAGAACACAAGCTTCTGGAGACACATAGATCTGAAGCAGTGAGTTTAGGTCTTGCTGCAGCATCTGGATCAGTTGCAGAGGTTTGACTGATGCTGGAAGAGCTGCCAGGAGAGCATTACAATAGTCCAGTCTGGATAGAACAAGAGCTTAGACAAGGAGTTGTGTGACTCCGACAGGAAGGGCCGGATCTTTCTGGTGTTGTATAAGGCAAATCAGCAGGATCGCATGGTTTGGCTGAAAGTGAAACCATAAGCAGTTTTGTCTTGGCAAGGTTGAATTGAAGGTGAAGGTCATTCATCCAGCAAGAATTTTCCATCAGGTAGGCTGAGATGCGAGCAGCAACCGTCAGATCCTCTGGCTGGAATAAAAGGTAGAGATATATGTCATTATAAGTGATAGGAAAACCCATGTTTCTAAATGACAGAGCCTAGTTACAATACAAAAAAATAATAATAATAGATGGGTGGAATCTAACACAATCGTGGTCTTACTGAAGCAAAACCAAACCTTGTGCAGCTCCAGTGGCCTCACAAGGATCAAATGAATATTCACATGGGAAAATATAGTATAAAACAAATTAAATTTTCTGCCACTTTTAGTGCAATCATATGGAATCAGAAGACTCGGCCATTACAATATTTTAAATTACTTCTTCCCATACCTTGTTTGCCATGATCATTCTGCTTTCCACTTGACCTGAAATCACAAATATATATATATATATATTTTTTTTTTTACAACTCAGTATTACATTTGCATATGTCAGAATATGTTCCACTGGGACAATGCAAAACCTCAACTGACGTGTTGGCAAGCATGCAGCCAGAATATGGAATTTATCATGTGGTGTTCATATTCTAGCCTCATGTGTTTTCCTGTATCAACAACAAGTACAGTATTTGCTGAATTCGTTTTCTTAACGGTCTTGATAACCACATTAACCCTTATGAAAATTAACTATGGTTTAACCAAAAAAAAAAAACCTTGGTAACGTTAGGCCTATTTGTAGTATAACTGTGGTTATTAAAAATGGTAATAAAAATCCGCCAAAAACGTGGTTACTATTTTTTAAGAGAAGAGTTTTCAGCTTCCAGACAGTGTTTAAAAATGTCCCGCCATTTAAGAGATTGATTTACTGACAGATACTATCGCGTATTAACAAAGATTTTATACACAATTAAACGGACTTTATGTATAACAAGTCTACGAAAGCTTGTTTTAGGTATTATTTTTTGAGGTGTGGGTTCAACTGATCTTTCTTAAAACAGATGGAAAATGTAAAGATGCATGCTACATTTTCAGTGTTTTGCCTCCAGCTCATCATTTAAAATGCTAATGTTAGCTTGAAAACTGTAACGTAAACTTAACACAAATGTAATATAAAATATCGTTCACATGCAGACTCTTACCTCAGCCGGTGATCGGTTGGCATGATGTCCGCTGTGACGAACCAGGCTCACTGAAAAGGGTGCTATTTCCGAAGAATCCAAACTGACAACAGCTAGGGCTCCTGCTCACGGCTGCTCTCGACGAACACGATTGCTTTGAATTATGAGGTGTCATATTGAACCCCTGTTAATCTCACAATCCACTTCAGGAGAGTAGACTGAATTCAAATCTCCCACTTGCACTTGATACAGATCCAAAGTCGACTGATCAGCTGACCGTTGTGGGCGGGACTAAACAGCGGAAACGTAATGGCGGCGAATTTGAATCTGCGTCATCGCGTGCGCGCGCGCGCACACACACACACACACACACACACACACACACACAAAGCCCTGAATGTGCAGCAATGGAGATTTAGAAAAATATTAATAAAATATACATGAAATTATGGGAGAATAATATGGAGCTTATAATATGACAAAATGATTTGAATTTGAATTGTGTAAATTTGAATTATTTGCAAGTGTAATCTAACTAAATTGAATTTTAGGTGGTAGTTTAAATAGTTCTGAATTTGATTTTTTTTAAACGAATATTGAACGTTTGAAATTTAACAAATTGAAATGTTTTTATGGCTGAATTTTATAGACATGTATTTTCAAACAGCTAGTTTTTTTGTTCTGAATTCGTATAGTGCAAATATTCAGTTTAAAAAAATACAGATTCAAGTTTTCAAGATGAAGAAATTCGGAACTTCAAATTCAGTTTTCTAAAATTCAAGTTCAAAAATTCAAGTTCAAAAATTCAAGTTCTAAAATTCAAGTTCAAAAATTCAAGTTCAAAAATTCAGATCTTACAGAAAGTAGGTCACAGGTCATCCACAGGGAAGAGTAAAGGATCTCAGATAAGTCGAACAGAGCATTTTGGCTGCACTGCAGTAGTTTTCTGCCGCAAACGCGGTGGTGGTTCAAGAGAATCCGTGTATCTTTCGTTCAGTCGTTTTTTTATTTAATATTAAGAGTAGAAAAATGAGTAAACAGCTTGAGTATTAGATTTCTTCTAATATTCTAGTAATAATAGTCCGCTGCAGCAGTTGCACGGAGCTTACAAAACGCGTGTATTGCAACTATAGGCTACATTTAATTTTCTCATCAAACAACTAGACTAACGAATGGCTCGGCACATCAGAAGAGCTTAGACAGGGCTTTCTCTCTGTGTAGACCAGCAGTTGGTCTGAATTTGCCTATTTTCTCGACTGTATAGCTAAGTCACGTTTTATCATGAAACACGCTCTGATTTATTCCAAAGTGACTCAGGCATAGGCTATATCATGCATTTAATGTTAAATAATCTAAATGTTGACTTTCAAAAGTAGGCGCGCCAAGAAGGCTATTCTCTGTATTTTGGTTCATTTTTGGTGAGCGCCAGAAAGATCTAAAGAGACCGAGACGCGCATCATGTTGTTTTATTTATTTTTCAATGGCATGATATTTTGTAGTCATTTTGAATGTACACAAATAAAAATATACATTTTACTGTTTCGGATGATGTCATATTATCTGTATGACTAAATAACAGAGTATTAAGTTATTTCCCAGCAGTGGAACAAATCCAAGTGATGGCGCTCGCGCATCGCGCTCTCACACAACATAGTAGGATATCAGTTCTGGCGTTGCTTCATATCGCAGACTGCTCATTATCAAAATGAAACACAGTCAACCAAACATATAAAAAGTTATTCTGCATAATTTAATTGGTCTGTTGTACAATATGAAGGGCAAGCTGTGCCACACACAGTCCCACTCCAAACATTTCCCTTGCTGTGAAGACGCTGATTTAGCCTATAGGCCTACGTGTATTTTGGGACTCGACTGAAGTATGAAGCCTTCTTTATATTAATAGTTAGCATCCACATGTTACATTGCAATGAAAACTTTTGACTGAATGAGAGATGCGCGACCGTTTCGATTTAAATAAATTTGTTTAGGCTTGGCGTTTATAAAGGGCACAATATAGGCTATTTTTAGAGTCTGTAGCCAATATATTATTTTATTATAGCCTAGCCTACATACTTATTTTTCATTCTTGTTGTTTTTTGCATTCATTTGTCATAAGGGAAAGTAAAATAGGCAACACATAGCCTACATGTTAATAGTGTTTATCATGTAGGCTAAATGCTGTATTTTATTTACAGGTCTTTTACACTATTGCTGAATAGGCTAATATAAAAAAAATACAAATAATTATGACGCCTTTCTCTCTCAACATGATCCGGTGTGACTTGCACTCATGTGCATGCGACTTATTTTCTGGCAAATACGGTCAGTTAAAAAATGTTGCTGTATTATTACAAAATGCATAGAGTGGAGACCATTTGGGCAAAAAAACAAATAAAAAAAAAAAAAAAACATATTGTGTTCATTACCCCCACCCACATTTGGGCTTAATCACTGTTATTATTAGGAAATGTATTTAGGTGTAGACAAAATCAGTTATGTTTATTTATAAATATGAACGTACCTCGCATTTCCCGGACACTAGCCGTTAAAGCCCTCATTATGCTTCTGCGTCAACTCCACGGCGTAGCTACGCCGTCACTCCAACGGCGTCGTGACCGTTTTATGGTTCTGCGTCGGGTTGCGTTGCATCGCGGTGCATTTCACCGCCAGAACGCTAGGGGGGTGGTGTGGTTCGCGAATCTCTTTCCTAGTTTGTTTTGGTTCCATGCGCCGGTTCCGCTTTTTCATTTCCGACAATGGCGAGCGAAAGAGAGAGAGTGTTGTTGCAGCTGGAGCTAATCAACGTTGAACAACAAATGATTTTATTGCAAATGTTTAATCGTAGAAGAAAAAGAAGACGTCAGCGAAGGTGGTCTGTACGACCAGTGCACGAAGACAGGGGAAGGATTGGCGAATTTGTTACGGTTGTTCGACCGCTGAGGGACTTGGACGAAGAAATGCACTTTAAGTATTTTCGGATGTCGAAAGGTCGATTTGACGATCTTGTTCATCGTTTAAAGCCGTTAATACAGCATCAGACTACACACAGTATGCCTATTGACCTCGCTCAGAGACTGGCAGTGACTTTAAAGATTTTATCTTCGGGTGCAAACCAACAGATCACCGGGTTGGGCTACAAAATGGGTGCGACCACGGTGTCCCGCATAGTATCGGAGGTCTGCAAAGCGCTGTAGCCCGAATTTTTGCCCTGCCCTTCAACCAGCCAGTGGGAAGCTATTGCTTCAGATTTCTGGCGACTTTGGAACTTCCCAAACTGCGTTGGAAGCCTCGACGGGAAACATGTTAACTTGGTTAATTACTTGATATCCATGATGTACCCGTGAACATTGTATTGTAAATAAACAACAAACTTTTTTTCAAAACAAACATTGATTTGATTGATTGAAGTTTATTTCTAGCAACAACAAAAAAAAGAAAAGAATATATATAAATATATACATATACACTACCGGTCAAAAGTTTTAGATCGGTAAGATTTTTAATGTTTTTAAAAGAAGTCTCTTCTGCTCACCAAGGCTGTGTTTATTTGATTAAAAATACAAAGCAAAAACAGTATAATTGTGAAATATTATTACAATTTAAAACAGCTGTTTTCTATGTGACTATACAGTAAAGTGTAATTTATTCCTGTGATCAAAACTGAATTTTCAGAATCATTTCTCCAGTCTTCAGTGTCACAATGATGTATAATCTGACCAATCACAGGAGCCTGTTTTATGCTTCTGCGTCGAATCGACGGCGTACCCCCGCGGACCCCTCTGCGTCGACGCGAACCTCGACGCGACCCCTCCGCCGTAGCTTGACGTGCACCTCCAAAAAATTGTAACTACGCGTCGCGGTGACGCAGACCGCAGGGGCTGTGATTGGTCAGATTATACATCATTGTGACACTGAAGACTGGAGAAATGATTCTGAAAATTCAGTTTTGATCACAGGAATAAATTACACTTTACTGTATAGTCACATAGAAAACAGCTGTTTTAAATTGTAATAATATTTCACAATTATACTGTTTTTGCTTTGTATTTTTAATCAAATAAACACAGCCTTGGTGAGCAGAAGAGACTTCTTTTAAAAACATTAAAAATCTTACCGATCTAAAACTTTTGACCGGTAGTGTATATGTATATATTTATATATATTCTTTTCTTTTTTTTGTTGTTGCTAGAAATAAACTTCAATCAATCAAATCAATGTTTGTTTTGAAAAAAAGTTTGTTGTTTATTTACAATACAATGTTCACGGGTACATCATGGATATCAAGTAATTAACCAAGTTAACATGTTTCCCGTCGAGGCTTCCAACGCAGTTTGGGAAGTTCCAAAGTCGCCAGAAATCTGAAGCAATAGCTTCCCACTGGCTGGTTGAAGGGCAGGGCAAAAATTCGGGCTACAGCGCTTTGCAGACCTCCGATACTATGCGGGACACCGTGGTCGCACCCATTTTGTAGCCCAACCCGGTGATCTGTTGGTTTGCACCCGAAGATAAAATCTTTAAAGTCACTGCCAGTCTCTGAGCGAGGTCAATAGGCATACTGTGTGTAGTCTGATGCTGTATTAACGGCTTTAAACGATGAACAAGATCGTCAAATCGACCTTTCGACATCCGAAAATACTTAAAGTGCATTTCTTCGTCCAAGTCCCTCAGCGGTCGAACAACCGTAACAAATTCGCCAATCCTTCCCCTGTCTTCGTGCACTGGTCGTACAGACCACCTTCGCTGACGTCTTCTTTTTCTTCTACGATTAAACATTTGCAATAAAATCATTTGTTGTTCAACGTTGATTAGCTCCAGCTGCAACAACACTCTCTCTCTTTCGCTCGCCATTGTCGGAAATGAAAAAGCGGAACCGGCGCATGGAACCAAAACAAACTAGGAAAGAGATTCGCGAACCACACCACCCCCCTAGCGTTCTGGCGGTGAAATGCACCGCGATGCAACGCAACCCGACGCAGAACCATAAAACGGTCACGACGCCGTTGGAGTGACGGCGTAGCTACGCCGTGGAGTTGACGCAGAAGCATAATGAGGGCTTTAGTCTACTTCTTTGGCCTATTTTTTTTAGCTGGCCAGTTCTCAAAATCTGTGTGGAAAAGCTGCGGAGCGAGGAGAGAACGCACAATGGCTTTGCTTTGGAAGTTTTTTTTTTTTTTTTTTTTTTTTTAAGTTTAGTTGCCAGAGAAAATAACACACCGTTTTGTTTAACATCAATTGATACTCAATATTAATTAAATAAATAAATATAATGTCAGAGAATGCACAAAGCGCATCCTTTTGAGATGTAAATTATAATACATTTTAATAAAACACACAAGGCCTACATCATAAAACTCAGAAGATTATGTATTTTAATATAGCCTATTATATTATAATACAAATAAAAAGGCGTCATACTTCAGTCGAGTCCCAAAATACACGTAGGCCTATAGGCTAAATCAGCGTCTTCACAGCAAGGGAAATGTTTGGAGTGGGACTGTGTGTGGCACAGCTTGCCCTTTATATTGTACAACAGACCAATTAAATTATGCAGAATAACTTTTTATATGTTTGGTTGACTGTGTTTCATTTTGATAATGAACAGTCTGCGATATGAAGCAACGCCAGAACTGATACTATGTTGTGTGAGAGCGCGATGCGCGAGCGCCATCTCTTGGATTTGTTCCACTGCTGGGAAATAACTTAATACTCTGTTATTTAGTCATACAGATAATATGACATCATCCGAAACAGTAAAATGTATATTTTTATTTGTGTACATTCAAAATGACTACAAAATATCATGCCATTGAAAAATAAATAAAACAACATGATGCGCGTCTCGGTCTCTTTAGATCTTTCTGGCGCTCACCAAAAATGAACCAAAATACAGAGAATAGCCTTCTTGGCGCGCCTACTTTTGAAAGTCAACATTTAGATTATTTAACATTAAATGCATGATATAGCCTATGCCTGAGTCACTTTGGAATAAATCAGAGCGTGTTTCATGATAAAACGTGACTTAGCCTATACAGTCGAGAAAATAGGCAAATTCAGACCAACTGCTGGTCTACACAGAGAGAAAGCCCTGTCTAAGCTCTTCTGATGTGCCGAGCCATTCGTTAGTCTAGTTGTTTGATGAGAAAATTAAATGTAGCCTATAGTTGCAATACACGCGTTTTGTAAGCTCCGTGCAACTGCTGCAGCGGACTATTATTACTAGAATATTAGAAGAAATCTAATACTCAAGCTGTTTACTCATTTTTCTACTCTTAATATTAAATAAAAAAACGACTGAACGAAAGATACACGGATTCTCTTGAACCACCACCGCGTTTGCGGCAGAAAACTACTGCAGTGCAGCCAAAATGCTCTGTTCGACTTATCTGAGATCCTTTACTCTTCCCTGTGGATGACCTGTGA
This sequence comes from Leuciscus leuciscus, assembly GCF_965113295.1. Classification (NCBI taxonomy): domain Eukaryota; kingdom Metazoa; phylum Chordata; class Actinopteri; order Cypriniformes; family Leuciscidae; genus Leuciscus; species Leuciscus leuciscus. The sequence continues at coordinate 7,515,950 of NC_138742.1, forward strand.
CCTACTTTCTGTAAGATCTGAATTTTTGAACTTGAATTTTTGAACTTGAATTTTAGAACTTGAATTTTTGAACTTGAATTTTTGAACTTGAATTTTAGAAAACTGAATTTGAAGTTCCGAATTTCTTCATCTTGAAAACTTGAATCTGTATTTTTTTAAACTGAATATTTGCACTATACGAATTCAGAACAAAAAAACTAGCTGTTTGAAAATACATGTCTATAAAATTCAGCCATAAAAACATTTCAATTTGTTAAATTTCAAACGTTCAATATTCGTTTAAAAAAAATCAAATTCAGAACTATTTAAACTACCACCTAAAATTCAATTTAGTTAGATTACACTTGCAAATAATTCAAATTTACACAATTCAAATTCAAATCATTTTGTCATATTATAAGCTCCATAGAATAAGACAATGAAATAATGATCAAAATGAGCATCTATTTGCAAGACAAGATTAAAAGACTATAGCCTAAAAACAATTCAATACAGGTCTACTGTAGCCTATGTAGGGTAGGCTGTATGTACAAATACTATTATTTAACCTTAAAAAAAACCTCACTTTAACCCCCACATGCTTAATAATCTGTAAGGACAACATATTGAATAGATGCAGATTTCTGCAGTTATACCTTCTTTTCTTTGTTTTCTAATTTCACAGAAAAAAAATCTGTAAAATATTACTTTGTAAAAATACAGACAAGTTCCTTAAAAAACGTAAATTGATGTAAAACCAAAATACAAGCAATTACCTGTAAATTTAATAGTGGACCTTTAAATTACAGCAAATATCTGTAAAATAACAGGCATTCACTATAATGACAAAACGGTAAAATTCTGTTAAAAAAATACAGACCATTACCTGTAAAAGTACACTTTTTTTTACAGTGTAGGCAACATAAATAAAACCCCAAAATGTAGAAATTTACATTATTTATTTACTTAAGAACAATCAAATAGTACAAGAACAAAAATAAGACAAAAAACTGAACAGAATTTTTTTAATTTTTTTATTTTTATCTTTTTGATCTCAGCTCCGTGAGCTTCGAATTGATAGATGTGCCTATCTGAGCTAGGCATCATGTATGACAGTTTCCAAAGTGAGATATGAGCTACAAAATGACCATCCTGCCATGAGCTATAGGAGACATATCTTGTATGTACATATAGGGCTTATATGTATATATAAAGAAGCAATACAGGAGACCTATATGGCCTGTATATGCACATATATGCACCTCAATTATGCCTATATGTGGCATATATACGCATATATGCAGCATATATATTATCATATATGTGCATATATGCTGTATATATGCAGCATATATGTGCATATAAACTGCATATAGGTTTCATATATGCGCATATATCCTCATATAGATTCTTTCCATGTGGGCATCTCCATCTTGACGGGATAGTTTGTTCGCCATGGGAAGCTCTATGACCTCCTCAAAGGCTTCTGTGACACCACCGTTTTCTCTGAGTTGGGCAGTCACGCATGCAGTGAAGAAAAAAATCACAGATTATAGATCAAGTTCAAGTTTCTCTGATTAAGCATATTGTAAGAGCCATTATGCTCTATTTTAAATGTCTGTTGTAGTTCCACTGGAGAACACTGGGTGGAGTATGGGTTTAGGGTATATATTTAATCAGAGAGCAAGAGAGGGCAGGTGTAATGGGGAAGCAAACGATTTTTGACCGTGAGGATCATGAATCATGTAAAAACATGCTAACTGTTGATTACAAAGTGTTTGAGCATCAGAACTGAGCCAGAATAAAGAAGACAAATGCAGTATTGGACTGGAAGTGTATTTGTTTGGAACCACGCGTCAGATAGCCCTACAAACACCTCTAAGGGACAAGATGGTAAATTGTCGCTACACTTTGTCAAAAATCGCTTCTTTGTGGATTATCACGCATCACATTGGATAGTTTGGAACTTTTTGAAATTTTTACGAACTAAGCACTGGATTCCGCTGTGGATTTGGATATAATTGGACGTATGAATCAAGGACCAGTCGCGATGAAGCGAGCGAATTAATTCAAGGTATGTGTAGTGCTACCTATGAATGGCTCTTTGTGTGCACACCTTTAATAGCATAAATCCAATGCATTGGTTGCTTAAGTTTACAGTTACTGACAAGTTGAATGAATTCAACACTCTGTGAAAATGAGTGTTTGTGATGAAGATTTTATGGTTGCTGGTAAACAAACAGAGACTAATGTGCCGGTAGAGAAAGTTGAAATGGAGTCTGTGAAAGAAAAACGGTGCATCAAACTTACTCCAAGGGCATTACTGGAAAAATTGGAAACATTGCAGAAAACAAGAAAGACTAAATTAAACAAAGCAAGCAACTTGATGGTTATCATAAGAGATTTTATGTCTAACCAAGAGTATGAAAAGGAAGTGCAATGTTCTTTTGAGAAGTTCATAAAACTGTGTGATGAAGCAAAAGAAATGCACAATTCTGTGATGGTTATTTTGCCCAATGAAGAAAAAGAAAGGCAACAAACATGGTTCAATGGAAAGATGTTAATTTACAATGGGTTTAAGGATGATGTTCAAAAATGGTTGAGTACTGAAAGTCAAGTTTCATGTTCTGGTGTTAATGATCAACTGCTGCAAGGCCCTTATCTGACAAATTCACTTCTGGGAGTTCTTGTGAGGTTTCGACAAGAGCCTATTGCATTTATGGCTGATGTGAAAGCAATGTTTCATCAGGTCAAAGTTGCAACAGAGGATACAGATTTTCTTCGTTTCTTGTGGTGGCCAGATGGTGACTTGAAGCATGAACCTGTGGAATACAGGATGAACGTGCATTTGTTTGGAGCCGTGTCATCCCCAAGTTGTGCTTGTTTTGCACTACGCAAGACAGCAGAAGACAATAAGCCCAACTTTCCAGAAAAGGTCATTGACACAATTCATGCCAACTTCTACATGGATGATTGTCTTAAAAGTGTAAATTCAGAGGAAGAGGCTGTTTTGATGATCAAAGATCTCATAGCGGTTTGTTTAACCGGAGGTTTCCAACTGACCAAATGGGTCAGTAATAGCCGTGCTGTGTTGCAAACTGTACCTGAAGAACACAGAGCACATGGCATAAAAATTATGGATCTGGACAAGGATCAACTACCAATGGAAAGAGCTCTTGGTTTGTTGTGGTGTGTTGAATCGGACACTTTCAAGTTTAAAATGACCATCAAAGACCATCCTTGCACCAGACGTGGTGTTTTGTCGATTGTATGCTCTGTATATGATCCTTTAGGATTCTTGGCACCATTCACTCTTACAGCAAAATTTCTTCTGCAAGAACTGTGTAGGATAAGATGTGGATGGGATGATCCGCTACCCTCAAATCTTCAAAGACAATGGTCTTTATGGTTAAAAGAACTTGAGAGGATTGCAGACTTTAAGGTGGATAGATGTTTAAAGCCCACAGCATTAGACCAACTTACCAACATTCAGTTGCATCATTTTTCTGATGCAAGTACACTTGGATATGGTACTGTAACATATCTTAGGATGGAGACAAACAAGGATGTCCATGTCAGTTTCTTACTGGGCAAATCAAGAGTAGCACCATTGAAGCATGTAACAATTCCACGTCTTGAATTGACAGCCGCTGTACTTGCTGCTCGAGTGGACAAAATGTTGAAGGCGGAGATACAGTTTCCATTGGTGGAATCAGTGTTTTGGACCGATAGTACATCTGTGATAAAATACATAAAAAATGAGGACAAACGCTTTCTGACCTTTGTGGCCAACAGGATCTCTTTTATAAGAGAAGTTACAAGACCATCGCAGTGGAGATACATATCTACATCTCAAAATCCTGCAGACTGTTGTTCAAGAGGTATGAAAGCAGACCAACTGTTATCGAGTAAAGAATGGATCAGTGGACCAGATTATCTGTGGAAACCACAGGAAGAGTGGCCAGTACAAATAGTTGATTCTACTTTAAAGGTCAATGATCCTGAGGTAAAGAGGGACATGAGTGTAAACACCACTGGTGTAAATGAAGTGTTAAGTGCAACAAATGCCACTCATAGACTGATTACACACTTCTCAGACTGGATAAAGCTGAAAGTTGCTGTTGCTTGGTTTTTGAAGTTAAAGAAAGTTCTAAGGCAACGGAGTCAAAGGCGAAAAGAAATCAAAACTTCTTTAGATTCTTTGGGTGTATTGCCATCCTCCAAGAAGATAGAAAATGAGCTTCAAAAGCTAACATTCTCAACGATTACACAGAACTTATCTTTGGAGGACCTGACTGAAGCTGAAACCGCTATTGTTGCATTTAGTCAACAGCAACAGTTTGGAAAGGAAATTGCTGCTCTGTCATCTTCATCTGTTTTAAAGGTAAAACGAGACAGCAAGTTGTATAAGTTGGATCCTGTCTTTCAAGAGGGTCTATTAAGAGTTGGAGGACGACTGAGGAATGCTGTTATGCCTGAGGAAAGGAAGCATCCTATCATTCTTTATAAAGATCAGCATATTGCCACACTCATTTTACGGCATATTCATCAACATTTAGGTCACAGTGGAAGAAATCATATGCTTTCCAAGCTGAGAAGAAAATATTGGATCATTAAAGGTAATGCAGCTGCTAGGAAGATCATATCTAGTTGTGGCCATTGTAGACGTCTTGGAGTTAAGGTTGGTGAGCAGAAGATGGCAGACTTGCCAAAAGAGAGACTCATTCCCGACCTTCCTCCATTTACAAACGTAGGAGTGGATTATTTTGGTCCTGTAGAGGTCAAAAGAGGACGCTCCATTGTGAAACGTTATGGGGTCATCTTTACTTGCATGGCAAGTAGAGCAGTTCATCTGGAAGTCGCCTATTCCTTGGACACTGATGCATGCATTAACTCTCTACGCAGATTTATTTGCAGACGAGGACAAGTTGTTCATATAAGATCAGACAATGGTACCAACTTTATTGGAGCAGAAAGAGAGTTAAGAGAAACACTCAGTTCATGGAATAAAAGCAAGATTCAAAGGGCAATGCTGCAGAAAGGTGTTCAGTGGAGTTTCAATCCTCCAGGAGGCTCACATTATGGAGGAGTGTGGGAGCGTGTGATCAGAATGGTCAAGAGAATTTTGAGTTCCATCTTACATCAGCAAACTTTGGATGATGAAGGATTTCATACTGTGCTATGTGAAATTGAAGCCATTTTAAATGATCGTCCAATAACAAAGCTCTCAGATGATCCTAATGATCTAGAGCCACTTACTCCAAATCACCTTCTTCAAATGAAAGGCAAGCCAGTTCTACCACCTGGACTCTTTGACCAATCAGAGTTTTACAGCAAGAGGAGATGGAAACAAGTCCAATATATGTGCGACTTATTTTGGAGAAGATGGACAAGTGAATACTTGCCTTTGCTTCAAGAGCGACAGAAATGGAACAAGGAAAGGAGGAGCTTTGTTCCTGGTGACATTGTTGTCATTGTAGACTCTACAGCCCCACGTGGATCCTGGTTGATGGGACGAGTATTGGAAGTTTTTCCTGATAAAAATGGACTTGTACGTTCTGTGCGAGTACAAACTAAAACCAATATACTTGAGAGACCTGTGACAAAGCTCTGTCTATTGTATGACAGTCTGGAAAAGTAAAGGACTGATTGCAAAGACTATATGTTCTAACAAACAGAAGATTGTTTAAATGCAATGTTATACAGTGTCACTTTGGACTTTAATGGCTCTTTGTATAAATATTGTATTGAATTGTAATGTCTACCTGTCATGTACAATTAGGGGCCGGGGTGTAAGAGCCATTATGCTCTATTTTAAATGTCTGTTGTAGTTCCACTGGAGAACACTGGGTGGAGTATGGGTTTAGGGTATATATTTAATCAGAGAGCAAGAGAGGGCAGGTGTAATGGGGAAGCAAACGATTTTTGACCGTGAGGATCATGAATCATGTAAAAACATGCTAACTGTTGATTACAAAGTGTTTGAGCATCAGAACTGAGCCAGAATAAAGAAGACAAATGCAGTATTGGACTGGAAGTGTATTTGTTTGGAACCACGCGTCAGATAGCCCTACAAACACCTCTAAGGGACAAGATGGTAAATTGTCGCTACACATATTGTTGAATTAACTGCTTCTTCTTGTATTCTCATTTGTAAGTAGCTTTGGATAAAAGTGTTTAGGCTACTTAATGAATAAATGCAAACCGTTTTCATACTGTCTGTTAATGAATTATCAAAAGCTTATAACTAATAAAGTTGCACTTCCTCCTGTCACCAGTAGAGGACAGGAGAGCTGCAGATCAACATTAGTGTCAGACCATTTTCTACATTAAACATTCATTTTCAGTAAATACAGGGGGATGTTGGGGCATCCACCTCTGGAAGATTTTCTTTTAAAATAACCCCATGACTTCTGGCCACTTTTGTGGATAGAAATTGACATTTTGAGACATACAAATATGACATACCATCAACAGATTCAAGGCATGATTATTGCAGTACCTTGAACTGGTCACAAACAGAAACCTTAATTTCTTCACCTAGAAATAAAGGAGATTTTTTTTCACTGAATTTTTTTTTTTTTTTACTGTAAAATTTCAGTATTCGGTACCAATACCAGTGAAAATCCACAGATCTCTGTACCAGTTTTGCAGTTCGAACCGCTTTCTCCTTTCCACAGGCGCTTGCTCTCCCATGCCGTCTGTCGTTGCTATGCAATATGAACAGAGACGTGCCTGGAAAAACCAAGGGGGTAATCCATCGCCCGAAAAGCGTACCAGCCCCGAGGGCCGCCATTGGCTAACAAGCCATCACCTGCTGTTAGCATCCCATTGACTCCCATTCATTTTGGCGTCACTTTGACAGCGAATAACTTTACATCTGAGACGTTTAAAGACTCCATTTGTCCATTATTTATTTCTAAAGAAACACGACAATGTATAAAAGGCTCCATTACCTTGTATCTTACGTTATGGCCCCATAGAAGCAGTTTTTGTAAAAATAGGCTAACGATTGCGTCATAACCACGCAACTCTCTGGAAAATTACCGTATAGACAGGAGGAGAAGCTCGCAGTCAATCGGGAGGGCGTGGAGGCGTAAAGTCCGATAAAGTCAAGGGAGAAGCCCATAGAGATTCATAAAGTTGCTCCTGCTCCTAGCTCATGGACAGCTCCTACACACGCTCTCCATCTCCGTAAGGGAATTGTCGGTACAACGATCCGTTCCACCTGCACGATCCGTTTCACGCATGCGTAGTAGACGCAGTAGAAAACGCACATGCGCAAATGATAATTCTGTTTTGCGACGATTTACGACACTGGACGATCTGTTCCACGTAGTTCTTTCTTCATGTAAGTGCAGATTGTCTAGGCAGAAATGCATATTATTTAAAAAAAAGAAATGCATATTATGTTCCTTATTGTCTTCTGTAAACAACATTGAAGGGATCATTTTCCTCATTTAGATTATATAGATATATATTAGCCTATATAGACCCATACCATACTAATACAAAATTACTCAACTTAAAAGTTAAATATTAGCAGCTTTTAATAATAAAAAAACGACACAAACCGTCTTTGACAATACTACTGACCTCAGACCAAAACACGGCAAGTTAAGCCTAATACCATACAGCAGTGAATCGCAAAGGAGAGTAGCCTATGGAGGAAACTGATCATGTATGTTAATGTAACAACTCACAACTCCTTTATTATTTTTGGATTGGCAACCACGTAAACACATCGTAATGCATAGCGTATACATTTAAAAGCATCAAAATAGACCCACTGTGAAATGTTAAACAAAATACAACTAACGTTATACAAATATGCCGCAAGTTGTGCCATCGCATGCGTGGTTCCGATAGTGTAGGAAAACCGTGACGTTTTCTACTACGTAATTACGCGCATGCGTGTACGGATCGTGCAGGTGGAACGGATCGTGTACCGACAGGAATGATTCATATTTCTCTTGGTAGCCTACAGCTACTAGACGACTTACAACTGTCAGACAGGTTGCTCACAAGCTCACAACACATCTACGTCGTCAAGCTCAGTTTGAGTCTGCGCAGTACGCTCAAAACTTAAACTGTATATTTTTTTATTCAAATCAAATAGTTCTTTGGAACAGCGTCTTTTGTTGCCATAGAAACTAGAGACATAAAAAAAAGAACGAGCAGAAGTTTCAATAGTTCAGTCAACAACTCCAAGGCGTCATCATCAGCCAGTCACGCGCAGTATAATATGTCAGAACATTTATTCCGAATAAAGGCTGCTTCAGACTGAAGTCAAGCTGTATGTGTTACAGCTGGAAGTTTGGTAAATCTGTGATGAAAGTCTTGAAAGTGATAAAATAAGCTGACATACTTGGACTTTTGTGAGTAGGCTATCCGGGAAGATCATTTCCACTTGTTGTTATTATAATACAAGCTTGCTAGTATTTTGATTGACAGAACTTTCCGCCACTGAGGGTGGGATTCAGAACCAAGATAATTTTTTATTTAAATGTGCTTTTTAAAACTAAAACTAAAACCAATTAATTATAATATATGTTATAATTAATCTGTTTTTGATTTTAAACAAGCACATTTCCACGAACATCTCTCTCTCTCTCTCTCTCTCTCTCTCTCTCTCTCTCTCTCTCTCTCTCTCTCTCTCTCTCTCTCTCTCTCTCTCTCTCTCTCTCTCTCTCTCTCTCTCTCTCTCTCTCTCTCTCTCTCTCTCTCTCTCTCTCTCTCTTGAGTGACAATTTGAGTGAAAAAAAATTCTGTACTATTTGAGTACTAGTATAGGCCTACTATTAGAAACAGGAAGAGTCTGCCCCATCCGGTT